>NW_021615523.1:0-1324 GCF_004785775.1 Grammomys surdaster
CACAGCCAATAATAAACTATAATCTAACAGAAGAGAAATCAAAGAATATTATGAACAAGTAGAAATTTTCTTTTAAAATTCATAAAAAATAGAAAATTGATAAGGAGAACATTTGTTTGGAAAGGAATGTGATTTAAGACAGTTTTTCCTGATAAAATTGAACATTTACTTGGCAAAAAATTCATAAAATTGAAAACACTGTAGGGAAAGCTAGTGGAAAATTCAGGAAAGATAGTGAAAACTTGAAGAAAAATTACAAAGCCAATAATAAAGTATAAACAAACGGAAGAGAAATCAAAAATTATTTATTATTATCCTAGAATCGTGAATATTGATTATTCCTGTTCATTTATTTCTGACTTACTATTATCTATGACTGATTACTATTTTTTTTATTGTTTAGATTTTTTTTTTTTGGTTTTTATTTTTGGTTTTTTTTTTGGATGCTGTAGAATGTATATATATTAGAAAATATACATTGACACACACACACACACACACACACACACACACATACACTCACATATATATTCTTGTTTTCACCACTTCACCCACTGGGCTCCAACCACTCCACTTTGCCATTATCTCTTTTCTTCTCTGTTCTTCTTGATATTTCTTTCTTCTGTCCTGCCACTAAGAGCTGGAACTCATGATCATCCTCCTGTCTCAGTCTCTCAAGTGCTGGATTACAGTGGCTTTGCCTTGTCTGTCCTGGGAACTTGCTCTGTATACTAGGCTGGCTTTGAACTCACGGGGAAGATCCGGCCTGCCCCTGCATGCCTCCAATCCCAGCACACGGGAAGCAGAGACAGGCAAATCTTTAAGTTTGAGGCCAGCCTTGTCTGCAATGTGGGTTCCAGGACAGCTAGTCCTACACAGAGAATCCCTATCTGGAAAAAAAAATTTTAAAGGTTTTTCCCCCTCTTTTACTAGAATCGTCTCAACGCCATTTATTTTGGACGATCTTTTTTCCAGCAACCAGTAACGCCATTCCCATTATAAAACGAGTTCCCTTGAGTTTGTTTTCAGTTCGGCCTAACAATCTTTATTTTCCTCCAAGCGGAGATGCTTTTCTCCGAGCCTCTTTCTGGACTACCTTTCCCTTGCTCTTCAGTTCGCAGCTTGGCAGACAGCTCTGTCATATCTCCATTGTCTCTAGGCCCTTTGCGCTCCTCAACTCTGAAGGGCCTGTAGAACCCAGGGCCACTAGAATCTCGCCATTGCTAGACTGTTGCTAGGACGGTTGCCGTGGAGACTTCTGAGAGGAGCAACCTTCGAAGTCCTAGTGAAGGAATAAAGTTGGCATCAGCGTCGCAAGGGGGTG
>NW_021615524.1:0-1208 GCF_004785775.1 Grammomys surdaster
TCAGAATTTTATTCCTTTTTCTCAAGTGCTTTGATTATTTGTTTCTCGTTACAGGAATTTCTGCTGTACTCAGGCTTCTCTCTTTCTATGTAATATCTTTGAACACCTAATCCTGCCTGAGCTGCCCAGTGCTTGCAGAGAGTCTTGCAAATGCTTTCATAGTGAGCCCTGACTAGTCAGTGAGAAAAGAAGAGAGAGGAGAGGGAGAGGGAAAGTTAGAGGGAGATGGAGAGAGAGAGAAGTGAACGAATATCCTTCTACCTACCTGACTATCTTGGGGAAAATATAAATATGAGACTTGTATAGGAATTGAGTGGACTGATCAACATTGAGGCTGGTGTAGTCACAGCAAAGACAGGGAGGAAGAGGCATCAGGGAGAGAGCTTTCCTGCTTTCACTGTAGTTTGCATTATCAGTAGGTAGAGATGTTGTTATTGTTAAATGATTAATAAATATCCAATCTGGAAAAGTTAGGGGTCCATACAACAAGGCAGTCAAGTATCTAGTTAAGGAAATGAATTAATTAGCAAAAAATCGGTATTTACACAAGCTCAACCAACAGAGAAGGTCTTGACAAACCAGTGTGGCTGTGTCTAATAGAGATATTAGCATTCCAATTTTAAAGTGTACAGCTGCCCTGTTCAGCAGGGCAGTGGAGCAGGACTGGGGACCACCTGAAAGAGAGAATGGGGGAAACAGGGGCATGCAAAGAACCATGGCTTGTCTATAGTATGATCAAACCACTATTTTAATTTTTTCACACAGGGGTTATATACACATAGAAGCAGGATGTAGGAAGGGGGATGACACAGGAGCATAGGTGTTCTCAGGGGGAGTACAGATATCTTCCAGAACAGAGTGTTGGGTGGGTGAAGAAGCAGGGATCAGGTCACTATGTTTCATGTCTATGATTCATTTGTTATTATCTAAGCTGGTACTTTCCACCAAGTTTACCTTTCCACAAGATTTATGATTACTTGTTCTCAACCAGGCTGGTAGTTTTCCACCAAGGCCACCCGTCCACAAGATCCACAGCTATCTGTTCTAGGAACAGTGCTTTCCCACAGAGACCAAGACTTTTTGTTAGTAGGCATGTATGGCTGACTTAAGCCTATGGCTGATTTAGGCCTTCAATGTATAAGCAAGGTTACTTCCAACATACAACATACAACCAAAGAGAAAAGGTGAGGATCACCTGGTTTGATTTA
>NW_021615525.1:0-14647 GCF_004785775.1 Grammomys surdaster
CTATATATTGCTTTTATTATTCTTAGATATGAACCGCGAATTCCAGATCTCTTCATTACTTTTAACATGAAAGGGTTTTGTATCTTGTCAAAGGCATTTTTTCTGCATCTAATGAGATGATCATGTGTTTTTTCCTTTGAGTTTGTTTATCTAGTAAATTATGTTGATAGATTTCCATATATTTAACCATATATAAAACCCATGTTGAATAAAGTAAAATATAATACCATTCACAAGATATTTGGATCAAGGTGAGGAGCTTTGAAGTACGCTAGAGCATGTAGTGGAGTTGGCGTAAAAGAGAAGCAGTGTGTGCTTCAGTGACAGAGGTGGAAGAGTAGGGATAATTAACTTCTTTGTAGTCTAGGCAACTTCAGCATAATCTCAAGAAGCTTCGTGACTTGAAGTTTTCCTGCTGTATTTTGTCTTGCTTTGGTCAATTCCACCCTTAACATGCTTTGACATTGTTTCTTGAAAAATATTGTTTATTCCTTGCATTGTTTGTTGGAAACATCACAGTCTCGTTGAAGGTCATGGGAGAGAAAATGTGGTAGGATAAGAGGTTGGTTTCACTCTCTTAAGAGTTGAAGCAGGATGTGACATTTCAATGAGGATGTGTGCCATTGACTCATATGTTGAATACTTATTTTCTAGTACCTAGAAATCTTTGTGAAAGACAAGATGTGTGACCTCCTTGAAGAGGGGGGAGTTGTATCATGTGGATGTACTAAACCCTTTAAAAGCCTCTTACAATGTAAATTGTGCTGTCTACCTCATGTCTAAGTTTCAACATGTAAACTCTTTGCTCTTCTTGTTGCCATGTGTATACATTGCCATCATGGACTCTCATCTTTTGGAAGTGTAAGCCCAATGTAATCCTTTCAATTATAATTTCTGTTGGCCCTGGTGTATCTTATGATAGGGTAGAGAAGTGTTCTGTGGACTATGAGGGCAAAATAAACCTCCCCTTCCTATTATAGAAAGCAGGGAGGGTTTTTTTCTAAATCTAGCTCTAGAGCAGTTAGCCTCAGTGCAGTCCCTTTGAGAATAAGAACAATCCCATGAGAGACAAGTGTAGGCTGCTATGAAGAAGCATTCCTGTTAGGAACATTCTGTTTCACTGCTAACCAAACCACTATCAAATTACTCTTCAGGTTTCTTTTCTTTTTCTTTTTTCCTTTTTTTTTTTCGTTTTTTTGTTTGTTTGTTTGTTTGTTTGTTTGTTTTGGTTTTTCGAGACAGGGTTTCTCTGTATAGCTCTGGCTGTCCTGGAACTCACTCTGTAGACCAGGCTAGCCTCGAACTCTCAAACTCAGAAATCCACCTGCCTCTGCCTCCCAAGTGCTGGGATTAAAGGCGTGTGCCACCACTGCCCGGCTCAGGTTTCTTTCTATAGAAGATTATCATGCTAGGAATAATGGTTCAAATGCATGGGATAAATACACACTGCTATTTATTGAAAATTCAATATCTATTATAAATTATACTGTGCTGAGTGAGTCAAGGTCAGCTGGAGTTCTAAATGAGACCCTGTCCTATACAGGGGACACAAATCCGACATATATTTGTAAAAGTCTAGCAGACTATAATATTTCTTCCTTTTACTAATCAACCACAATGTTAAAATTTGATTTCAAGTTAAAAGTCAACCTTTTCTTGCTTGTTCTTCCCCTATAATCCTGTGATTTCTACATCATAAATTATTTCTATTGTTCATGGAATGTTCTAAGAATTGGGTGATAGTTAACTAAATTAATACCTGAAAAAGAATATCTTTTTGTAAGTAGACCTTGACTTTGTCTATAAAAAGGCTCTCCTTCTCTTAGTCAGGGCTACCTTCTGTACTGGGAATGAATGCTCAAAGGTCTGATAGAAAGTCTAGTGCTCTTAGTTTTGGAGTTATTTTCTACCCCATGTTTTCTATTCTTCATCATGTTTCTTGTTTAAGGTGTTCTAAGACTTGTGGGGGTCAGGATTATCTTGATGGGTTACTGAAGGTAGGGAAGGGAAGCATGCTAAGACATGAGAATGAAATCCTCATGCAGACTGTCTTTTTCAACTGGGAATAGAATTATTCAGGGATTCTAATAGCAGGTGAATCCTTGCCAACATGCTTAAAACAAAGAACAATTTGTGAGAAGGTTTCCAGGAAACTGTCAGTCTAATCAGTCCGATTCCAGGGTACAACAGAGCGTAGGAAGTACCTGTTACAGAAGCTCCTTTTCAAAAATCATATAACCAAAGGGGTAGATTCTCTAGCTAAAGATAGATCATTAAATGTGGTCCTTGCCAAACAAGAAAGAGGTCTGAAGGCCATAAAAGACATGTCACATTTTCCTTAAGGTTAGGTAACAATTCTGAGGGGAACAAATCTGGGTATACTATTCTGAGGAATCTGGGTGTCATCTATCTGTATAGGAAATGTAGGGGAGGTCTGCCACCACAAATAGCAAAAAGCTCACCAGGTAAATAAAAAAAAAAATCCACTTTCTTTTTTTTTGGATTCAATGTAGTTACTTTATCGATTTCACAGAAAATAGGCCCTTTCCTTATTTTCCTAGTGATCTGTGGGTGATTTGTGTTCCCCAAGTCCTATGGCTTATTAAAGAGTAGAACTCTCAATCCAGTAGGAGAATTTGCCTCAGGCAATAAGTTTCTTTTTTTAAAAAAAACTAATCAATGCAAATGAATCAGTCCTTGAACCACAGAAATGTTGTCAGCAAGATTTATTTACATATTTGTGCATCATATGGACACATAACATGGAAGAAATTGGAGGGGAAGAATTTAGTATTGAGACAATACAAATAAGCATATAAATTGTTGAAGCATATTTGATTATATCTCATAGAAAACATAATTGATAAGTAAAATATCTAAGCATAGGAAGACATTGCATTTTCAGATGCAGCTAGGTGTGTCCTTAAATGGTAGAGTTTGGGTGTGCCTCTGAAAGTCACAATAGATAAAAATGCTAAAGCATGGAAAGTTCCTGCCTATTTAAAGGCAAATTCCTTGAGAGGAGTCTTGTGGTCTTTGCTGGATGACTTGAAGCAAAGTCAGCTGGATGCTCTGAGGTGCTCTTCAGTTAAGTTACAAACTTTTGGAATACTACAGACATGGCTGGAGCTTCCCATCAGGACCACTACCATGAAATGAGCTGTTTCAGCCTGCCAAGACTGTAGTGAGGGAAATAGACCCTTCTTTTATAGCCATTAGACATTTGAGAGCTCTCTAACTGGAGACTCTCTTTGAACTCTGTCTCTTCTTGGCTCAGAATGGCATCCTGAAAGCAGAGTGGTAAGAAATAGCAGGACACTGATGAAACTGGATTGAGGAAAGAGAGTAGTGGAGTGCACATGTGTTTTCATGATCTCAAGAGAAAAGTAGACTAGCTAGATAAAAGGGAATAGATGAAGGAGATTTCTGAGTAGCTAGCAGTTAAGCTGTTGAATCAATCTTATAAGGAAATATTTTTCATATGGTTAAGAAAATGAAGTTAACTCACTTGTTTAGCATTTTTTTTTTTTTTACCAACCCTACCACATTGTTTTCTGTTACTGGAAAAATGTAAAAACATAAAGGTTACAGACAGTGATATATTAGATTTCAAACATATAAAAATTAATTTTAAATGAAACTATATTAAATACAGAGATGGCTTATTTGTTAGCATTGGATGTTACAGATGATGGCATAGGTTGCATTCTCAGAAATCACAGGGCATTAAACCAGTTGCTGTTACTGCAATCACATGGGATCTACTGCTATCTTCTGGTCACTGCAGGTACTGCACACAAACAAGGGCCAGGAAAACCCTCATAGACATAAAATAAAAATAAAGTATAAAAATGAAGTCTTCTAGGCAGATGTCACAGCCTTGAGACAGACAGCATTCAGGATGAGGTAATGTAGAGTGAAAAATTATAGATACTGGGTATATAGAATCCTTTTTAGACATAAAATATTCTTTAGGCTTTCTTTATAAAGACATGGAGGCATGAAGCAAGTTAAGAATGTGGACAGACTAGTTACGGGAACTGGCTAGAATGCAATTTAGCCAGGTGGAACCAAGCTGAGAACCATAGTGACAGGGCAAGGCCGAAGTAACAGGGCAGGACCACATTCTTGAATAAGATAAGCGTACAGAGAGTTTTCACCTGATCCTGACTCAGGTAGGTTGGGTTCCTTTGGAATGTTCCACTATTTTTATGTTATATCACCCTAGCAACCCCCTCATCCCCTCCTCATTCCTTGGTTTGTGGTTTTTCCCCTTAAAAACCCCTCTCAAACTGGCTGTCGGGGTCAATTCAGCTCCTGCGTGGGCATACGAATTGACCGGCAGCTAGTTGTCACGCCCTAATAAACCTCATTATTGCTCCGGTACACGGTGTCTCGAGCAGATTACTGGGTGGTCGCGACTTTCTGAGACTTGAGTGAGGGTCTGCCCTCTGCGGAGGTCTTCAGTAAAATGTACTTCAGTTCAAATTACTGTAGTTAATTATGTAAAACTGAAACAAGTGGGCACCATGAGGGCTTCTTATGATATGCAATATTTAACACGGAATATTCCTTCTTTAATATGGAGTTCTTGAGTTGAGAGGAAAACTCTTTAATCTAGACAACAGCTTCTGTTGGCAGCCTACATATATAAAGGGTATTGAAGATGGTAACTCCATCCTTTTTCTACTTGCTATTCTCTGTCAAGAAAGATCACTTTATTTTCTAGTATTAGAGGTTCTGTCTTTGGAATTTTGGTGTACGCTGAAGACCACCTGAGACACACAGGCACTGCTGTATTCTTCAACCTTCCATTGGTACAAAGTCTTTGTTTTACTAGTTGGACCACGTTCTGAGATTCATTCCTATATATCCATGTTGTGCATACATAAAGAGATCCCTGGTATGAGTTTTGTTCATCTGGAAAACTGTTACTAATATAGACATAATTATTTGCCTTTGCACTGAGAAAGATGTGCTGGCTAACAATAGTGCTTGATGGTGATCAGCATCCATTTCTTGCTTTTCTCCCAGGGCTGTCTAGAGAAGCATTCTAAAAGGTCAAGATAAACCTCATTTGTCTCTATTTAAAGATCCTATTTGTCTCCATTTGGAGGAACAGGCCTGATAGGCCATAAGGTACTATATTCAGGAGTCAACCATAAGTCCCAGGAACCAAGTCATAAGACACCAGCTCTAGCAACAGACCATAACATCCAGAACGAGATCATTACCCTCCTCCTAGAGAATAGCCTAGGGACAGCTACAAAAATGGAGAAATATCTCAGACTCAGCCATCCAGGCTGGGCATCCCTATTTCATCATATGGTTATATGTTCATGAACACCTGTGACTCCCTAGCACTTACCTTAGATTACAGAATTCTCCTGGAGAGTTCCCCACGTGTTCCATATCAGAAGGTCTGTGTGCCGTTCTCTGGGATCACCTTTTCAAAATATAGTTGAGACCCACATGCTAGTTATTTCTGCAGAATAAGACCTTTCTATTTTTGCATACTATCTGAGTCTAGGATCCTCCTTCAGTGATTTTGAGACCATTACAATACATAGCAGGTGAATATTAATTCTGTTTTTCTGATATCAGTGTGAAATCACACACAAAAAAATCTTTTGTGTCCTAAGATCTCTCTTTAATTGTTAATATCCTTGGAGGCCTTCTGACTGTGAGACATATAGTTTACTCTGCCCCGAGGTGAATAATGGACTGTGCAAGGAATCCTCCTTGATTGGAGGAATAGGAAGAGGAGGAGGAGGAGGAGGAGGAGGAGGAGGAGGAGGAGGAGGAGGAGGAGGAGGAGGAAAATGAGCAACACCAGAACAACTAGGAAAAAGACTAGTAAGGAATTCCTGCATAGTTCTGGAAGACAGAAGGATAGGTTATTGGACGACAGGCACAAGTGGTAGTGAAACAAAAATCTTGCAGATCTCAAAATGGTCAGCTCCGGGAGTAGAATCCTGGGCCAGGAAACCCTTTACTGTGTGCCTTCAGGGCACTCTAACCCTAAGGGAGGTGCTCATGTCACTCAAGATTCCCAGGTGAATCAGGGCCTACAAGAAGAATTTCCAATCAGAAAAAGAGGAGGGTTCTTCCTGCTTCAGGTTCAGCACACTCTAACCCTAAGGGAAATAATCATGTCAGTCAAGATTCACTGGCCAATCAGGGCCTCCAACGAGCGGTTCCACTCAGAGGAGGAGGGTACTTCTTTCTTTGAGCTGTGCCTCTGGTTCAGGTCCAGTAGTGAGCAAGCAGACTTGAGTGATAGCTGTGCTGTTGTTTGACCTCTGTCGCTGGATGCCTTAGGGGAGAACTGACAGGCTGAGCTACTAAATCACAATATGGTGAGCATGTGAAACCTGCTCCTAACTTGAAGGAGAGGTGGTCTGAGAAGCTGGAGTCCGGGTGGTGGACCCTCCCCTCTGTGAGTTGAAACTAGCAGGCACCTGTGAGGTTCCACGTGGTCTTAGGTACTAGATGTACTCGGTGGTGGCATCTGAATAATTTCATTACAAGAGCTGCATTTCCACAAACCGTTTGGAACAAGGGCTTGCATGTAGAAACATCCTTAGCAGGATGCCAAATTTGGAAAGGCCTCTTTCTGGTATCTTCTAGATAGACATTGGGCCCTGGCCATTTAAGATCCATTTGGACTTAATTTTGTGGTGGTTGTAAATGCCATCTCACCCACTGGGTAGCTCTCCAATTTTAAGCTGTGATGAAAAGAATACAATCTATGATGTAAAGGATTTTCCAAGTTTTGGAAGATAGTCAGTCGCACTGAGTAGACTTCAGCTGAGGGAGGGACTGCCTCTAAAACACCCACAGGTAAGGAGCATGGTAAGGGAGCCTCTAGGAGATTAGGATGCTAGGGTACAGCTGTTTCCTCACCGGGATTAATAGGAAATACAGCTGCAAAACATAACAAAGGAGACAACCATGATTAACAGACTGTTTCTAGGCCCATCCACAGATCAAGGTCAGTATTTAAAAATCTGCACTAAGCAGCATGTCCAGGTCACAACCAACACTAAGGCCTGGTGTGTCATAAACGGTCATTTTTCTTCTTGAGAAAAGCATAGTTCTGCCTCATGGGCAAAACAGCTGCCTCCATGGATAGAGGATGACAGAACTCCATCTCAGATCCAGCCACATGCTTGGCAGATCCTAAAATGGCCTGGGACCTACCACCTGAGCCCTTTCCCCAAGGCCTTGAGGTATTTATCAAAAACAAAAAGAAAAAACAGAGCTCCTTTGAAAGGAGGGATGTTCTTGGGAGAGCTGCTAATGGTCTGGGTCTAGGTCCTTTGGAGAGAGGATGTCTGAAGAATGACCTGCTCTTTCAGGGTATTGGTGTGCTTAAGAAATATTTGGTGAAGCTGGGCAGTAGTGGTGCATGCCTTTAATTAGTGATGAATGCCTTTAATCCCAGCACTTGGGAGCCAGAGGCAGGTGGATTTCTGAGTTTCAGGCCAGCCTGGTCTACAGAGTGAGTTCCAGGACAGCCACTGGTATATGGAGAAACCCTGTCTCAACCTCTCACCCCCCCCCAAAAAAAAGTAAAAAAAAAAAGAAAGAAAAAGAGAAAGAAAGAAAAAATAAAGAGAGAAAGAGAGAAAGAAAAGAAAAAGAAAAAAAGAAATATTTGGTGAAATATATTCTCTGTATAAATCTCCTCACGTTCAAAAGGCTAAACCAAGTAGTCTTCAGTCCATCCTTAAATGACTAACAGTATTACCTAGAGTGTAAACCTAAAAGACACATAAGGATGACAGCATATGTGGGAGGGAAACTCTCTTCTGGCCTGGCTCTTCTTTCAGCATTAGCCAGAGCTAGATGAGTGGTATTGTTACAGACATTTTCTTTTCTGTTAGTTAATATTTCAATCGTGTCTTAGCTGATTTCCTTCCTGGGAAGACATTGATTCTAGAACAGGTGTATTTTCAGCCCTTTAGAAAAATGTTTCTGACACAGAGTCTGTTACCTGAGGGGCACTGTCACTGATCTCAGGGTGTTGCTCCCCAGGGCAATGACCTTGCCTTCCTCTTGATTAAAGTTTCTAAATTCTTAAAGTAAGGTTTAGTACCACAAGAGAGTTTTAAAATTACCCATTTGAGTCATGGAATGAACTGTGCATTGCAGTAACTGGGAAAGGATTTGCATGTGAAGCATGGCTTCTGGTCTCAGACCATAACAGGAGGAAGTGTGTCCTGTGTACAGTGCAGAATCGAAAAATAGGTAATACCTAGGTCACAGACTAACTAAAGTTTAAGGCACTCAGCTGCAGGGCTCAGCATTATGAAGAAGGACCTGATGGAAGGAGGGTGGGTGATTTTGTAATTTCCTAACAAGTGTTAATACATACATTCTAATGTAAACACACAAGATTGGTGGATGTACAATTTGAAGTGATTAGGTTGATCCAATAAATATTGAATTTCCAATTAGGGTATGGTCCTATGTAGATATGTGCAGTCTTCATTGATATGTTTAGTCAGCTCAGATATTTGAGACACAGTCCATTCATTGGCTGCAGCTGTGTGTGTCAGGTGACAGGACTCAACAGCTACCAGTCCACATAGGAGCAAAATCAAAAAGTATTTCATTAATGCCATTGCCTCTGCCAGGGAATAGCCTGCTCTTTGTAAAAGTCAACATACATACACATTTTTGCAGTTATATTTATTTTCCTGAGAAATCTATCATTGGCATTATTTTTTTTACATCCGATTTTTAAAAGAATCACTGCTTAATCCCTTATTATTCTGAATTCTCGAGTGTTTGTAGATCACTAACAATTTCAATTCTTTTTTTAAGTTGCTTTGATTATTTGTCTCTGTTCATAGCAGTATGTTCTGTAGCTCAGGCTTGCCTTATCCTATTTAATTGAGAATTACTTTGAACACTCAATTTTGCCTCTACCACCCAATTCCTGGAAGATAGTCCTGTAATACCCGCCAGGCTGTGGCCTAACTAGTCAGTGGGAAGGGAAAGATACCAGTGCATGAGTGTTTTCTGAGATCTCAGCCCTTTTGGGTATAATTACAAATAAAGAAGAACCTGTGTGAGAATTGACTTGTGTGACAGCCTTTGAAGCTGGCATAGTCACAGCACAAGGGAGGGAGAAGAAGGAAGGTGAGAACTTTCCTGTGTGACAGTAGTTGGTATTGGCATGGAGTAGTCTGATCATCATTTAGATGATTATTTTAGATGAACAGTTTTCAGGGTTCACAGGCTGGGAAGTCTATAAGTGGAGTATGGAACTGAACTTTTTTCTATAGTCCAAATTACTGTAGTAAATATAGTTCAATCAATGCAGAATAACTTTCAATATGGTGTGACTGTGACTAACAAGGATGTTATTTTTCCTCTCTGAAAATGCACAACCTGAGAGGAAAGATGTGAGTAATATTTGCTGTGCCCTAGTACACATGCTTAGACCTGGAGATTATTGGACCATAAAGCTTGTTTCAACCACTTAAAATAATTTGTGCACTTATACTTAAACCACTTCACCCTTCTCCTTCCTTCCTACTGCTCAGTCTGCAACCCTGGGGCAACTTCTTGATAGACCTATTTAAAAACCCAGCATCCTTCAGTCCCTACATCTTACAGGGTGTTGCTGGTATATCCTGACTTAGCTCAGGGTTGTGGAGTGTGGTACCCTTTGCCCTGTTGCTCCTGCTCATACAATGTTAGCATATGTGTGCCTGGTCTTTTCGTCTGTCATTTACCCTCTGTTCTCTTGGTGTGATTCCAACCTCTACTCCCACTACTCACATGCTGAGGACCAAGTCTACTCTGTCCTCCTATGTCCCTGATTCTGGGTGTGCTCTGCTTTTTATCTACAATAAACTTTCTATTCCACCATACTTGGGAGATCACATTTTTTCTTTCCATTGCTTGTTTTCTTTCACTTCTCTTTACCTCTTATTGTTTTCAGTTTCTCTGTTGTTTTTGCTTCAATTGTCATCACTGAGTGAATTTGACTGATGTTTGGAGACATGACTTTCCAGCTTCGGGGTAGACATGGCTTCACTATCAGTTTGTAAAGAAATGTGCACACAGTAGACCTGGGTACATGGAAGATGAACAGATGCTCTAGGAAACTGAAGGATTCTTCAAAAATACAAATATACTAGACTAAGGCTCTGTCAGACCTTAAGGCAGAAAGATGTATCTAGTTAGACCTGTCTTCTCTGAATTACAGGATCACTAATCCTCCAATAGAGGAGCTTCTAGAGTCCTGAGACCTAGCTGGAGGGTTCAAGCTAATGATGGACACAGGAGAGGACTACCAGTCAGAATTACCAGTGGGAGATAACATTGCAGGTTTTTCCAGGATTCTCCTCAGACACAGCCATTAGTAATGCTGAAGGAAACTTCAGTCCTACCATGATGAGGGTGAGGACCACTGACTCCAGACCAGAAAGAACACATTGGTGGAGCTATCAGAGTCCAATGTGTGGAAACTCACGTTGACTGTGAGCAACACTGTTCTGTTGGTACATGTGTTAGTCCAGCAGAGGCCCTTGACTTTCTTTCCTTCCTAAGAGAATATTCTTTGGGAAGTGAAGGCTCTGCAGTTATGGCCACAGGAATCTGTGGTACTTATAATATCACTATCCAGTGTGCACACAGGTTTTTGTGTGCATTTTGAATACATGTAGGCAAACTTGAAGTATGGTTTCTAGAAGTTCTGAATGTTCTATTCCACAATTCAGTTTCATCTGATAAATTATACAAATAGTTTAGGAACTGGTAGAATGGAGGTGCTGATCTTCCTTCAGACTTACTCAAGAAGAATCCTTTTAACTTTCTACTATTACCAGTCCCAATGTCATGATTCTGACCAAATCAATTCCATGGTAAAAGAGAGTTTCTATGATACAGAGGTGTTTGTTGTGTGCATTGTGTTGTGCTGTAGATAGGGCAGATTCTACATTTTGTGCCATAAGTCATGTGACAGGAAGCAGACATAGAATTATTCCTCAACTCTTTCTTTTGTGTGAGCATCAGAAGGTCTGGTTTTGACTGAGACCATAGGGTCCATGAGGGGTTATACAACCATAGCCCACCTTTCTGATCACTTCTGTTTTCAGAGAGCTCTAGAGAATTGGACGACTCTGTCTAGAAGAAAGATCTGAAGTAGGTTGAGGACCAGAAATATAATGACTTTGTGTCAGTGAGTTATTTTTCCTGGGAGTTATGTGTCTATAGAAAATGTGGTACATTTATACAATGGAGTACTATTCAGCTATTACAAACAATGAGTTCATGAAATTCTTAGGCAAATGGATGGAGCTGGAAAATATCATCTTGAATGAGGTGACCCAATCTCAAAAGAACATACATGGTATGCACTCACTGATAAGTGGATATTAGGCCAAAAGCTCACAATTCCTAAGACACAACGTATAGACCACATGAAACTTAAGAAGAAGAAGAAGAAGGAAGACCAAAGTATGGGTGCTTTGGTCCTTTCTAGAAGGAGTATCAAAAGTTTCAACCAGAGCTCCCAAAGTCTAAACCGCCAACCAGAGAACACAAAGGGAGGGACTCATGTCTCCACCTGTATAGGTAATTGAGGGTGACCATGTCAGACATCAGTGGAAGTGGAGGGCCATGGTTCCTGAAAGTTTGGATTCCCTAGGGTTGGGGAATTCGAGAGCAGAGGGATGGGATTGGGAAGATGTTTGGAGCACACCCTTATAAAAATAGGAGGAGGGGGTATGGGATGAGAGGTTTTGGGGGAGAATGGGAGAGGAGATAACATTAAAAGGTAAATATGTAAAATATCCAATAAAAAAAAGAGTTTACAAAAAAAAAAAAAGATGAGAAGTTGCCCCTTAAAATTGAAACCACACATGTCTGAGACAGAGCCTCAGGACTTGCTGTTTATCCTGCTGACTTCTTGCCTTGCCCCATCTACCCAGTGTACCCATTCCTGTCTATTGGAATGGGAAAGGGCATTCTGTGCCATTTTATGTTGAAAATATAATTTGTTTTCAGACTTTAGAGGGTGGGACAGTCCAAAGGTTGCCTTTAGGGTCAAAAGAGACTTTGGAAATTTGAACATTGTAAATGTTTTTGCAGATTTAAGGTCCTTGAAGTTAGATTAAAGACTTTTTATCATGGAATGACAATGAGCCTATAGTGACCAAAGTCAGAGCATAGTTAGGTGTATCAAAGAGAATCCAGATACATATTGTCTTTAAACACTCAGCTCTTCTTTGTGTCCTTCGTTTTTGACAATATCGAGGCTTTTGTAGAAGAAGCCCTTCTAGATGTGATTCCTTATTGAGATGGGATTTGAGTGTCTATAGACTTAATCCATTTCCTCTTCTTGCAGTTTATTCTGAATTGACTGAAATCATCCTTCAGCTTCCTTCTCATGTCCTTCCTTCCTGTCATTCCTTCCCCATAATAGACTCTGTCCTTAAATCAGAAAAGATGCAGTAGAAACAATAGCTAGATATTCAGTGCTAAGATATTTTATTTGACTAAGGGTTTCATATTTTGAAATCAGTTTTTTGTTTTTGAAGACAGTGTATCTCTCTGGCCCTCACCATCTCCAAGGTAGGCCTGTAGGCCAGACTGACATTGAATGTACAGATCGAATAGATTGTGGCTTCAAGTGTTGGAATCAAATGTGGGCCAACATGCCCAGCAGTTTTTTATTGACAGATGTTCCTATAATGTTCATGTCTTTATATATCCAGCATATGCTTTCGTGCTGAGCTTCACCCACATCTTGATTTCTGAAATTTCGCAGAAATTATCATTCTATTGCCCAGGATGTCATGTATTCATGACACCTGCCATGTTTGGTATGACTTTCTGTTAGAAAGACTATGAGCCTTTTGCCAGTATGCATGATTATACACCTCATGTTTGCCCAGTCCTCACAGTAGTCAGAAGATGGCCTGAGACTTCCTGAAAGTGGAATAATGGATTGTTATGAGTCCCCTGAAAGTAGAAGGAATTGAGCTCACTTATTTGCAGGACCAGCAAGAACCCTTCATGTGGCATGTAGCATTTTAACTACCCCTTCTTTAGCTTCAGACAGGCCCACTAACAGTCCCCAACCTTACTTCGTTTGATTCTGTGGATGAAAGTCACACATACACACACACACACACACACACACACACACACACACAGAGAGAGAGAGAGAGAGAGAGAGAGAGAGAGAGAGAGAGAGAGAGAGAGAGAGAGAGAATTGATACCTTGCCTCATGGCTCAGTGGCTGGGCTGTTCAATTCTCCCATTGCTAGTGTGTTCTTTCTTTTAATCCCTGCTCAACACTCTCAATCTGCACTCACTTTAGTTGTCCAGTTACCTTCTCATTGCCTCGCACCCTAATTCTGCTCTGAACTTAGTTGTATTTCAACCTCCCACCTGGGGAAGTGAACAATGACCACTCCATTGGAGATCTCACATGGCTGGTGACTCTTTCCCTCCAAAGCATGGTGGATCTCCCTTTCCTGCCCCATTCCTCTCCTTCCTCAGGTTAGGGAATCTGGAAGTCCCGCCTCTTCCACTCATCCATTGGCTGCTCGCAGGTGTTTTGATCAGTCAAACAAACAATTAGAGACAAGGACCTTCAGAGTTTACAGGCAGTTTCCCAATCAGAGCATCAGAGCCATGCCCTACACTTTACTGCTGAGGTATATCTCCTGCCCTATGTTGTTTAAAATCTAATCAACATTAACACTAGTAATATTTTTTATGTCTAATTGTAACTGTTTAAACATATATTCCCTTTGGAAATATCTTATTAATGTTATAGTCTTAATCAGTATAACTCAGGTTTCTGGAAGGTGAAACAAAACTGGATTGTGTTTATCACTCTTTAAGAATTTAAGTAAAGGGCTGGAGAGGTGGCTCAGCGGTTAATAGCACTAACTGCTCTTCCAAAGGTACTGAGTTGTATTCCCAGCAACCACATGGTGTCTCACAACCATCTGTAATGGGATCAGATGTCCTCTTCTGGTATGTCTGGAGAAAGCTACAGTGTATTCATCATATATATAAATTAAAAAATAACATCTTAGAACAAAGTTAGAACTTTAGGAAAAACTTACTTATTCTTTCTGTTTCCAGTTTGCTTGGTAAAATCTGGCAGGGCATATAGGGTCTTAGTATATACCTTTGGCTGTCCTAGAAGTCATTGTATACATCACACTGGTGTCTGACTCAGTTTGATACTTCTGCCTCTGTCTCCGTACTGTAGCATTAAAGGGCTAAGCCAATATACCCAGCTTAGTTACTGATTTTTAAAGTTAGTAATTGTTAATGTTGATACAATTTCTTTGATATGTGGAAGGCACTATTGATTTTGTAGAGCTTGCCTGTTCTTTATATCTGTAATTGACATATCTCTAGAAAGGCTGGATCCTATTCAAAGAGCTGAGAAATGACAGGGGTGAACCTCATTAAGCTTCCTTCTAATATGACTTGGTAGCTACAGTAGAACTTTGGTGTCAGGAAATCAGTGGGGCAGGCCCCAGAATTGTATGAATACATTGTCTATGAAGAAGACATGCCCAATGTTGTCTCTGTTGTGCTTTCTTTTGTACTCATGTATGTGACATTCTAGAGTGCAGTGACTTATGAGGACGTGCATGTG
>NW_021615525.1:24647-60503 GCF_004785775.1 Grammomys surdaster
CCAGTGTGCCAAAGCCATTTCAAAACAAGGTCATTTCCAAAAGCATAAATGAATACATACTGGAAAGGAAACCTGCTAAGGTAATGAATGTAAGAAAGACTTTTTACAACGCCATCCTTTCTGAATGTGTAAAAAAGAACATACTGTAGAGAAACCTTATGAATGTGATCATAGTATTAATTGTCATGAACATATTTATATTGCCAATAAATTAAATATAAGCAGTGTGGTAAAGCCTATGCCCAGCATGGTTATCTAATGCAGCAAGAGTACGTACTAGAGATACAAAGACAGAAAGACAGACACACACATAGAAAGCCCTTATAACTGTACATAATGTGGTAACCCTTTGCATGTCACAGTCATCTTATAATACATAAGGAAGCATATAATATACCTCAGAATACATGAAAGAACACACCAGAGAGAGAAACCCTGTGTGAATAATGTGGTAAGGCCTTTGCAGATAACATTTATCACTTAATGTATAAAGTAACACAACCTTTGTAAGAAACCTCATGAAAGTAAGCAATGTGGTAAAGCTTGTTCATGTGCTAGTCATTTTTGAAATCATGAGAAAAATCCATGTTGCAGGGAACACCTATAAATGTAGTCAATGTGGCAAAATTTTGCACTTTGTGGTATCTTTATGTATGAGTAAAACCTTTAGCAGGTGATCAATCGGGGTTTAATAATTTATTTTTTTAAATCATAATTCATTCACACAGGGGTTATAAACACAGAAAGGCAGGATGTGGGGAAGGGGATGACACTGGAGTGTGGGTGTTCAGGGGGAATACAGATATCTTTCAGAGCATGGTAATGGCTGGGTTCAGGGGACAGATCACTATGACTCTGCCTATGATTCACTTGTCCTTATTTAAGTTGGTATTGTCTGCCAAGGCTACCTATTTACAAGGTCTATGACTACTCAGGCTGGTAAATTTCCATGAAAGCTGCCTGATTACAATAGTTATAGCCATCTATTTCAATGTTTATCCACAGAGACCCAAGACTTGGTGTTAGCATACCTGTATGACAGGCCTTTTGCTGATTTTAGGCCTATGGCTGATTTTAGGCCTTCATTGTGTAAGCAGGGTTGTCCCTGACATCTCCTTTCTCTAAGTATAGAAGGGCTGTGGTGATTCTAATCTTTTGAAGGTGGGGATAGAGGCCTGACCTCCAGTAATTGAAGGGGACCTTGTAATGGCTCCAGTCCCCCTGTCTTTGACCCGTGAGGCATGTGGGCCATACCTGTCCCGATGTCTTTTTTCCTGGAGAGGGGATACTTTTGACATCAACCCCTATGCAGTCAGGCTTGTCCCTCAGGGAACCCAGAGAGGTATTTTTAACTTTTATTTATATTCCCTTGCAGTGCTTAGCCTTGCAGCCTAAGCAAGAATTCAGGTCTCCAGTCAAAGGTGATTCTGGGTGGCCCCTCTCTGCTTGGTCTAGGGGCGGAAGTCCCCTCTTTTAGGTTGGGTGGAGATGTGTTTTGGGAACACCCTGTATAAAGTAACAACCTCATCTTGAATCTCGTGGTCCTCCATAGCTAACTTATGATAATGTATCTGAATAGGTTTTGCTACCAAATTATTAATCTGTTGTTTCACAGAGTTAGCTTATTTGAGACCCAGGGACCAGCAGAAATAAGCAAAAATAACCCAAATAATGGTCTCAAGATGGGAGGAAGTAGGGTTGACAACCCTGGAGAGGCTGAAAACCAATTATTGTACCACCACTCATCTTTCTTTTTCTCTCTCTGACTTTTCTCAGGGCCTTTTCTGCTCTATTTCGTGCTCTCTTTAACCCTCCCTGTCTTGTCTATGTAAAGGCAACATTCTTCTTTAAGGGCTGTACACAGCCTTTTCTATTGTAATAGAGTAAATCAAGTCCAGTAAGGATTTTTGTGATTTTTGGATGTTTCCTCAGACATCGAAACGAGGGATTTCTTCAGATTAGTGATGTCAATCTCTACCTGTTTGATGTTCTTGTCAATGGCCTTTCAAAAGTCTGAGTAGTATAAGTTCAGAGGCCAGCATGTGGATTAGAACTTCTAACAGCAGACATCATGGGTGATTCATTCTTACCCAGAAAGTAAAAAGAAGGGAATTCTCAGGGAGATTTTTCTTCCCTGCATGTAAATTGTTACTCATCTTATTTATGGTTGAACCTGGCTTTGTGGGGGTATCTATTTATTTCATTAATCTTTTTGGTAGTTGGTTAGCTCTGCCTTCTGTGGTATCAAACAGGCATATAAATCCTCGGCCCCATAAGGGAACTGGGTCTGGGTCTCGGTGGTGCCAGAGGCAGTCAGCAGTAGATTTGCCATGAGCTTTCAGCTTTAGAGAGTTAAAAGTGAACAAGGCATGATGGAGAGTATTTCAGGGGGACTCCTTCTGGGGGGTACCATTCCCCCTTTTTTGTTTTTAAAGCCAATTTTTCAGAGTTCTTATAAAATGATGGCAGAAGCGCCAACAATTGATCCTTCCACACTCAGAGAGTCATGAAGACACTATTTAAAGAAATAAAAATCTATATTAATAATCTCTTTTATCAAAGGACTGCTATAGCAGAGCTGACAACTAATCAGACTATATAATATATCAATTAGTAACAGCTTCTTCTACTTTTTGTGAGATTACTTCTCTTTTGTCAATTGTTGAGGGAAATTAGGATTTATATCTCTCTTGAGAGTATTAAACAGAGACTTAAATTCTATTGTGGAGAGCTTAAAATAAGATCTTAGACAATTAGCATCTCCTAGAAACTTTTAAAATAATTTAAATAAGTAAACTCTTTTTTTTTTTAGACCCTTTATCTGGGTTTTTTTTTATTGGATATTTTACATATTTACCTTTTAATGTTATCTCCTCTCCCATTCTCCCCTAAAACCCCTTATCCCATACCCTCTCCTCCTATTTTTATGAGGGTGTGCTCCAAACATCCTTCCAGTGCCATCTCCCTGCTTTCAAATTCCCCAACACTAGGGAATCCAAACTTTTGGGGACTAAGGCCCTCCACTTCCACTGATGTCTGACAAGGCCACCCTCAATTACCTTTACCATGGAGACATGAGTCCCTCTGTTTGTGCTCTCAGGATGGAGGTTTAGACTTTGGGAGCTCTGGTTGAAACTTTTGATACTCTTTCTAGAAAGGACCAAAGCACCCACACTTTTGTCTTCTTTCTTCTTGAGTTTCATGTGGTCAATATGGTATGTCTTAGGTATTGTGAGCTTTTGGGCTAATATCCACTTATCAGTGAGTACATACCATGTATGTTCTTTTGAGATTGGATAACCTCACTCAGGACGATATTGTCCAGCTCCATCCACTTGCCTAAGAATTTCATGAACTCATTGTTTGTAATAGCTGAATAGTACTCCATTGTATAAATGTACTGCATGTTGTGCATCCATTATTCTGTTGAAGGACATCTGGGATCTTTCCAACTTCTGGCTATTATAAATAAGGCTGCTATGAACATAGTGGAATATGTGTCCCTGTTGTATGTTGAAACATCTTTTGGGTATATGCCCAGGAGTGATATACCTCGGTCCTCAGGTAACACTATGTTCAATTTTCCGAGATACTGCCAGACTGCTTTCCATAGTGGTTGTACCAGTTTACAGTTCCACCAACAGTGGAGGAGTGTTCCTCTTTCTCCACATCCTCGCCAACATGTACTGTCACCTGTGTTTTTGATCTTAGCCATTCTGACTGGTGTGAGGTGGAATCTCAGTGTTGTTTTCATTTGCATTTCCCTAATGACTAGGGATGCTGAACACTTCTTTAGGTGCTTCTCAACCATTCGAGCTTCCTCAGTTGAGAATTATTTGTTCAGCTCTGTGCTCCATTTTTTTAATAGGGTTCTTTGATTGTCTAGAGGCTAATTTCTTCAGTTCTTTGTATACCTTGAATATTAGCCCTTTATCAGATGTAGGGTTGGCGAATATCTTTTCCCAGTCTGTTGGTTGCCACTTTGTCCTATTGACTGTGTCCTGTGCTTTACAGAAGCTTAGCAGTTTTATGAGGTCCATTTGTCAATTCTTGGTCTTAGAGCCCAAGCCATTGGTGTTATGTTTAGGAACTTTTCTCCTGTACCCATGTGTTCCAGGCTTTTCCTCAATTCCTTTTCTATTAGTTTCAGTGTAGCTGGTTTTATGTGGAAGTCCTTGATCCATTTGGAAGTGAGCTTTGTACAAGGAGATAAGTATGGATCAATTTGCATTCCTCTACATGGTGACCTCCAGTTGGACCAGCACCAGTTGTTGAAAATGCTGTCTTTTTTCCACTGGGTGGTTTTAGGTCCTTTGTCAAAGATCAAGTGACCATAGGTATGGGGGTTCATTTCTGGGTCTTCTATTCCATTGATCCTCCTGCCTGTCTCTGTTCCAATACCATGCAGTTTTTTATCACTATTGCTTTGTAGTACAGTTTGAAGTCAGGGATGATGATTCCCCCAGAAGTTCTTTTATTGGTGAGAGTAGTTTTCGCTATCCAGGGTTTTTTGTTATTCCAAATGAATTTTAAGATTGCTCTTTCTATCTCTGTGAAGAATTGAGTGGGAATTTTGATGGGGATTGCATTAAATCTGTAGATGGCTTTTGGCAAAATAGCCATTTTTACTATATTAATCCTTCCAATCCATGAGCATGGGAGATCTTTCCATCTTCTGAGATCTTCTTCGATTTCTTTCTTCAGGGGCTTGAAGTTCTAGTCATACAGGTCTTTTACTTGCTTGGTTAGATTCACACCAAGGTATTTTATATTGTCTGTGACTATTGTGAAGGGTGAAATTTCCATAATTTCTTTCTCAGCCAGTTTATCTTTTGAGTAGAGAAAGGCTACTGATATGCTTGAGTTAATTTTATATCCAGCCACTTTGCTAAAGTTGTTTATCAGGTTTAGGAGTTCTCTGGTGGAAATTCTGGGGTCACTTAAGTATACTATCATATCATCTGCAAATAGTGAGATTTTGACTTCTTCCTTTCCAATTTGTATCCCTTTGACCTCCTTGTGTTGCCTAATTGCTCTGGCTAGGATTTCTAGCACTATATTGAATAAGTAGGGGGAGAGTGGGCAGCCTTGTCTAGTCCCTGATCTTAGTGGGATTGCTTCAAGTTTCTCTCCATTTAGTTTGATGCTGGCTACTGGTTTGCTGTATATTGCTTTTACTATGTTTCGGTATGGATCTTGAATTCCGGATCTTTCCAAGACGTTTATCATGAAGGGGTGTTGAAATTTGTGAAATGCTTTCTCAGCATCTAGTGATATGATCATGTGTTTTTTTTTTTTTTTGAGTTTGTTTATATAGTGGATTACACTGATGGATTTCTGAATATTGAACCAACCCTGCATTCCTGGGATAAAGCCTACTTGATCATGATGGTAATTGTTTTGATGTGTTCTTGGATTCGGTTCGCTAGAATTTTATTGAGTATTTTTGCATTGATGTTTATAAGGGAGATTGGTCTGAAGTTCTCTTTCTTTGTTGGGTCTTTGTGGGGTTTGGGTATGAGTGTAATTGTAGCTTCATAGAATAAATTGGGTAGTGTTCCTTCTGTTTCTATTTTGTGGAATAGTTTGAAGAGAATTGGGGTTAGGTCTTCCTTGAAGGTCTGATAGAATTCTGCACTAAAACCGTCTGGTCCCGAACTTTTCTTTGTGGGGAGGCTTTTAATGGCTGCTTCTATTTCTTTTGGGGTTATGGGACTGTTTAGATGGTTTATCTGATCCTGATTTAACATTGGTAACTGGTATTTGTCTAGAAAATTGTCCATTTCATCCAGATTTTCCAATTTGGTTGAGTATAGGCTTTTGTAGTAGGATCTAATGTTCCTTTGAATTTTCTCTGTTTCTGTTGTTATGTCTCCCTTTTCAGTTCTGATTTTATTAATTTGGATACTGGCTCTCTGCCCTCTGATTAGTCTGGCTTAGGGTTTATCTATCTTGTTGATTTTCTCAAAGTACCAGCTCCTGGTTTTATTGATTCTTTATATAGTTCTTTTTGTTTCTATTTGGTTGATTTCTGCCCTGAGATTGTGTTATTTCCTGCTGTCTACTCCTCTTGGGTATATTAGCTTCTTTTTGTTCTAGGGATTTCAGGTGCGTTGTCAAGTTGATAATGTATGCTCCCTCCAGTTTCTTTTTGTAGGCACTTAGAACTATCAATTTTCCTCTTAGTACTGCTTTCATTGTATCCCATAGGTTTGGGTATGATGTGTCATCATTTTCATTAAATTCTAAAAAGTTTTTAATTTCTTTCTTAATTTCTTCCCTGACCAGATTATCAAGGAGTAGGGTGTTGTTCAGTTTCCATGTGAATGTGGGCTTTCCATTGTCTTTGTCATTGTTGAAGACCAGCCTTAGACCATGGTGATCTGATAGGATGCAAGGGATTATTTCAGTTTTTTGTATCTGTTGAGGCCTGTCTTGTGCCCAGTTATATGGTCTATTTTGAGAAGGTACCCTGAGGTGCTGAGAAAAAGGTATATTCTTTTGCTTTAGGGTGAAATGTTCTATAGATATCTGTTAAGTCCATTTGTTTCATAACTTCTGTTAGTTTCACTGTATCTCTGCTTATTTTCTGTTTCCATGATTTATCCATTGCTGAGAGTGGGGTGTTGAAGTCTCCACTATTATTGTGTGGGGTGCAATGTGTGCTTTGAGCTTTAGTAAGGTTTCTTTTATGAAGGTGGGTCCTCTTGCATTTGGCGCATAGATATTCAGAATTAAGAGTTCATGTTGGTTGACTTTTCCTTTGACAAGTATGAAAAGTCCTTCCTTATCCTTTTTGATAGCTTTAAGTTGAAAGTCGATTTTATTCGATATTAGAATGGCTACTCCAGCTTGTCTCTTAGGGCCATTTGCTTGAAAAATTGTTTTCCAACCTTTTACTCTAAGGTAGTGTCTGTCTTTGTTGCTGAGGTGGGTTTCCTGTATGCAGCAAAAAGCTGGGTCCTGTTTGCGTATCCAGTCCATTAGCCTATGCCTTTTTATTGGGGAATTGAGTCCATTGATATTAAGAGATATTAAGGAGAGGGTGTTGTTGCTTCCTGTCATTTTTGCTAATAGTGGAGGCATTGTTTGTGTGGTTATCTTCTTTTGGGTTTGTTGGAAGGGGATTATTTTTTTGCTCTTTCTAGGGTATGATTGCCCTCCTTGTATTGGAGCTTTCCTGCTATTATCCTTTGTAGTGCTGGGTTTGTGGAAAGATACTGTGTAAATTTGGTTTTGCCGTGGAATATCTTGGTTTCTCCATTTATGGTGATTGAGAGTTTTGCTGGGTATAGTAGCCTGGGCTGGCATTTATGTTCTCTTAGGGTCTGTATGACATTTGTCCAGGATCTTCTGGCTTTTATAGTATCTGGTGAGAAGTCAGGTGTAATTCTGATAGGTCTGCCTTTATATGTTATTTGTCCTTTTTCCCTTACTGCTTTTAAAATTCTTTCTTTGTTTTGTGCATTTTATGTTTTGATTACTATGTGACGGGAGGTATTTCTTTTTTGATCTAGTCTATTTGGCATTCTCTAGGCTTCTTGTATGATTATGGGTATCTCATTACTTAGGTTAGGGAAGTTTTCTTCTATAATTTTGTTGAAGATATTTACTGGCCCTTTAACTTGGGAATCCTCACTCTCTTCTATACCTATTATCCTTAAGTTTGGTCTTCTCATTGTGTCCTGGATTTGCTGGATGTTTTGTGTTAAGAACTTTTTGCGTTTTGTGTTTTCTTTGACAGTTGTGTCAATATTTTCTATGGTATCTTCTGCACCTGAGATTCTTTCTTCTATTTCTTGTATTCTGTTGGTGATGCTTGTGTCTATGAGTCCTGATTTCTTTCTCAGGTTTTCTATCTCCAGGGTAGTCTCCCTTTGTGATTTCTTTATTGTTTCTACTTCCATTTTAATGTCCTGGATGGTTTTGTTCAATTCCTTCACCTGTTTGTTTGTGTTCTCTTGTAATTCTTTAAGGGTTTTTTGTGTTTCTTTAAGGGCTTCTTCCTGTTTACCTGTGTTCTCCCCAAGTTCTTTGATAGTGTTATTTATGACCTTTTTAAAGTCCTCTATCATCATCATTAAAAGTGATTTTAGATCTGGTTCTTGCTTTCCTGGTGATATGGTTAGTTCAGAACTTTCTAACGTGGGAGAACTAGGTTCTGATGATGGCAAGTACCTTGGGTTGCTAGTGCTTGTGTTCTTCGCTTGCCTTTCGCCATCTGATCTCCTTTGTGCTATCAGTGCTATCTCTGACTAGATCCTATCTTTCCTATTATCTAGGTTATGTCAGAACTGTTTGGGGTGGGTGTTGCTGTTGGGGTTAGAGCTGAGGCCCTAGGTCTGCTCAGTGCTCAGGTGGATACCGGAAGGAACCCGTGCTCCGGGTCAGGAGTGAATTTCTGTGTCTCAGTGGGTCCTGGTTGCTCCCTGTTTGGTGCAAGTGTTGCTGCCTCCTTACCTAAGATACTGCTCTACTGCTTGGGTTAGAGCCCCTGGGAGCCCTGCTTCCTCTGGGTTCTGGAAGATTGGGTGCTGAGCTGTCTCCCAGGATCTGCTGAGTGCTCAGGCCCAGACCGGAAGGAACCCGTGCTTGGGGCCAGGAGTGAATTCCTGGGTCCCAGTGGGTCCCAGTTACTCCTTGTTTGGGACAAGTGTTGCCGCCTCCTTGCCTAGGATGCTGCTCAGGTTAGAGCTCCTGGGAGCCCTGCTTCCTCTGGGTTCTGTGAGATTGGGTGCAGAGCTGACTCCCAGGATCTACTCAGGGCTCAGGCCTAGAACAGAAGGAATCCGTGCTTGGGGCCAGGAGTGAATCCCTAGGTCCCAGTGGGTCCCAGTTACCCCCTGTTTGGGGTGGGTGTTGCTGTTTCCTTACCTGAGATGCTGCCCGAGTTAAAGCTCCTGGGAGGCCCTCTTACTCTGGGTTTTCTGAGGTTGGATACAGAGCTGCTGCCTGTGCTCTGCTCTACGCTTGGGCCTAGACCAGAAGTCCCAATCAATCTGTTAAACATTGCATGTTACAGTAGTCTTTTAAGATCTAGAAAAACTCACAATTAAAGCAATCTATGACTCTGATTGATTGGTACAATCTTTAACCATCACACATACATTAAGTTACACAAAGTTATTTATTCTTGAGAGGAACTCTAGCATGTGTCAATTATGTGCTCAAGTATGATGATGTCTCTATTTTGTTTGTACCTGTAAACTCACAGGGAAAAAATTCCAATGATTTCCATTGATAAGGTTTAGATTTCACAGTTCCCTTTAAGTCCATGAAATAACTCATTGAGGTGTACAATTTTAGGGGTTTATATTAGTGCATTTATTTGCTGTAGTATAATGTCTAAGGTATTGTAGACAAATATAATCCCAAACCAGGTTTTGTACCCCACCTTTGACCATTCATTTTCCAGGTAAAAGACACATGCAACCTTTATATGTATAAAAACCCTTAATCAGCACAAGAGATTGGCTGATATCTATTCTCTATGCTATTATGTGTATATCTCAGCCAATAATTTTGTCATATAATTTGCCTTGTTTTGTCTGGGCTCCTAACTCCAATTAGTCCTCCCACTTCCCTAATATTTTATTATTTACCTAACCTAAGATTGCTTTTTCTGTATCAACTTTCTTCTCCTCCTTGTGTTTCGCTTCTGACTCCAAGTCCAGTATCCCTAAAGCCTGTCTCTGTCTCTTCTGTCCAGCTATTGATTGTTGTCATCTTTATTCACCGATTGGACATAGCTTGACTGCAAGGTCACATACCTTCATTCACTTGGATCTATGTGTGGTCCTTATCTGGGGCAACCAGGTTTTAGGGTCCTGAACGTAACATCACACTACATAGCAAGAAACCAAACCTAAATATTAAGAAAAGGTTTAAAAACATTTAAATTTCTCTGTTTCCAAATGGATATGGGAACACTATGAAAATGTCAGGGCACCATGAGTCATATGTGGCAGCTAAAGAAGGGAGTTCAGAGCTCACATCTTCAGCCTACATCCTTAAAGAGAGTGTGGGAACTAGTTATGGTATGAGGATGTAAAGTTCTGCCACAGTGACATATTTTCTCCAGCAAGGGAACATTTCCTAAATCCCTCCAAATGACACTGCCAACTGAGAAAATTTGATTTTTCAGCCTTCCAGCCTATCTGCTTGCTTCTGTTTTATGAGCTAATTAATGATGTAGAAAAACTGAAGGTAAGCATTCACATGCTTCAACCCTTGGGTTATAGTAATGAATGTATCTACCAGAGGAATGGCATGGGTAAAATATTGTTTGCTCACCAACTTCTTTTAATTTTAATTATGAGACTTTTCAGTGTCTACTGGACCAGCTTGAAATGGGATCCCATAAGCATCTCTGGCTTGGCTGAGGACGGGGTGCAAACAGTCACTGCCTCTGTCCACGAGCAGTCCTAGAGCAAAGGAGTGCATACAGGGAGAGTCCACTGCTGCCTCTGCCGCCTCTGACTGTGTTGCCTTGGTGGAGAGGGGAAAAGTGTTACAGCTCTTTGCTAAACTAGGAGGTGCTGGATTGCTACGGGGGTTGGGCGTGGATAACTGATCTCCTTTCCAATGTTACCGCTCTAGCTGAACCAGTGAAGTGCCCAGGTGTGTCACTGGCTGGCTGTCAAAGAAGGGAGGGTCCATGACAGAAGCTCTCTGACAAAGGGATGATTCTTTCAGGCATTTTACTTCTGAGTTAGACTAAATATGTACAGTATGGTGTGTTGAGCAGGTAACCCCTATTGACTTGGTCTGAGAGCTTGGAGATGCCTCATCTGCATGTGGGGGGGGTGCTACTTCTACATGACAGATGGCTATAGACCTCTCTGTGTGAGGGGCTGTGGAGGGCTGAAACTGAGAGAACCAGGGGCCCAGGGAACAGAGCTGAACGCCTTCCGTCCCAAAGGTCTCTGGGGTTGAAAGCTCCTTAAACCAGGCACCCAGCTGTCTCTCACAGGTGACCGCCCCACACATATCTTTGTGTGACTATGTGCATGGGAATGCTGATTTCAAAGAAATTAAACTGTTGAATCTTCCTGTAGGAGGAGTTAGAGGAAGAGGTCAAAACCTGACTTTGTTCCTGAGAATAAACTTTTGTTAATTATTTGGTCATGTCTCTAGCCATCTAAATATTTAAAGTGTTTTACATCATCTTGATGTCAGGAAATAGAAAAAACTCATACAAGAGAAAATTGCTGTCCATGTAAATGACTTGGTTATAGACTGTACATCATAGTAGTTTTCAATTTCAGGAAAAGCATCCTGTTTCATCTCTTCTTCATCATAGCTCTGAAGGAAGTAAATTGTTTCCCATGTTCAGTCAAGTATTTTGGTAGAGATCAGCAATTGTAGTTGTGCTTTGTATTTTCAAACATTTGGAATAGATATTAAAGTTTGTTGTATGCATGGTAAATCCATTTACAGATGTTTACTGGGCTGTTCTTGGGTTACTTCTGTGACTTCTGTTCATCTTTAATTCTACTTTACTTGGTGATGGGTATTTTTCTGATGCAAAGAATTTAGCTTCTAGAGTCACAATTATGAAGAAGTACCTCATTGTGGCATGCTGAGGGATTTTGTAAATTTGCAGCACCTATTAACAATTCATATCATGTGAATGAATGCAGACGAGTTTTATGTGCATACAACTTGGAGAATGTAGCTTGATCTAGGGAATGTTAGATTTACAAGTAGAGGGTGCTTCTTGCAGATATGTCCTTTCCACTTTCACAGTTAATTCATCTCAGATGTGTAAGACACAGGCCATTGGTTTTATCTTTGTGTGTTTGTAATAGTTCCTATATGCTTGACTCAGGGAGTGGTACTGTTGGAAGCTGTGGCCTTTTTGGAAGAGGTGGGACATTGTGGGTGTGTGCTTTAGTACCCTTGTCTTAGCTGCCTGGAAGCCAGTAGTCTGCTAGTAGGCTTCAGATGAAGATGGAGAACCCTCAGCTCCTCCTGCACCATGCCCGCCTGGATGCAGCTATGCTCCCATCT
Organism: Grammomys surdaster; assembly: GCF_004785775.1. Taxonomy (NCBI): domain Eukaryota; kingdom Metazoa; phylum Chordata; class Mammalia; order Rodentia; family Muridae; genus Grammomys; species Grammomys surdaster. The sequence continues at coordinate 36,660 of NW_021615525.1, forward strand.
TCATGATATTGGACTGAACCTATGAACCTGTAAACCAACCCCAACTAAATCTTGGCCATATAAGAGTTGCTGTGTTCATGGTGTCTATTCACAGCAGTAAAACCTTAACTAAGACATTGTGTGTTCACATGTCTCAGAAGTTAACATGGTACCTAGGGACAAGTTAAACAGTACCTTCTTAACCCATTCTCCCTGCAGAGGAATGACCTTCCCTTTTTAAAACTCAGTATGGTTATGTGGATTTCATTTCAGTAATATTTGTGCTTTTTGAGAGTCAATACTTGATTTCACTTTTAAAAAATTTGTTTACTTTTTCATCTTAAACGCCAATATCAGCCCATCTCCTCCCACCACCCTCTCACAGCTCCTCTCATTCCCTCCTTTCCTTCTCTGTTGAGATGGAGGAACCACTCCTGTGTATGATCCCCAACCCTACTGGCCCCTCAACACCCCTACCAGGGACACATCGTTTTTTACAGAACTAGACACATCCTCTCACTGAGGCCAGACATGACAGCCCAGTTAGGGGAATGGGATCCACAGGTGGGCTTCAAATTCAGGGAAAGCCACCACTCCAGTTGTTGGGGACCCCATATGATGACCAAGCTGCATATCTCTTACCTATATGAGAGGCGCCTAGTTTTAGTTCATGCTCGCTTTGGATGGTTGGTTGTTCAGTATCTGTTTGCCATCAAGATACCCGGGTAATAGATTCTGTTGGTCTTCCTGTGGTTTCCCTATCTTCTTTGGGAACTTCAATCCTTCCCTGATCTCTTCCACACAACTCACCAAGTACTGTCTAATGCTTGGCTGCATCTATTTCTGTTATCTGTTCATTACAGCCTCTCAGAAGTGAGGTGTTATGCTATTTGCAAGCATAACATGATTTCATTAATAGTATGAGGGACTGGTTCTTGCCCCATATGAAATGGGTCTCAATTTGGGCCAGTTGTTGTTTGGTCATTCCCTCCTCTTTTCTACCTTTGTCCTTTTTTGTCTTATAGACAGGACAGATATTAAATGGAAGATATTTTTGGTGATGTGATGTCCTTATTTTTCCACTGGGAGACCTGCTTTGCTACAGGAAGTGGCCAATTCATGCTCCACATCTTCCACTCCTAGGAGTTTTAGCTAGAGTCTTACAGTACTCATCCTGGGCTTCTCCTGTCCCAGGTTTCTTGCAGGTCCTTGAGATTTCTTCTGAATTCCTACACCCTGAATTTTTATTATCTCCTCTGCTTTCCCTACACCTGTCCCTCCCTCCTCCCACCTACAGCTTCCTTCACTATTTCTTCTTTCACCCAGTTCCCTTCCACTGTCCACCACTGAACTCTTAGGAGAAAAAGTCAACCAGCCTTCCTTGGCCCTCCTACATATTTACATTCTTTGGGTCTGTGGATTTTACTATGTTTACTCTATACATTATTTGTAATATCCACTTATAAATCAGTATATATCATTCTTGTACTTTTGGGTCTGGTTTATCCCACTCAAGATGACATTTTCTTACTCTATCCATTTGACTGCGTGATGTCTTTGTTTTTAATGATTCAGTGTTCCTTGTGTAATTGAGTGACATTTCCTTATCTATTCTTCAGTTGAGGAACTTAACGGTTTTGGTTTTTGTTTTTTGTTTTCAGTTTCTCTCTATAATGAATAAAGCTACTATTAACATAGTTGAGCAAGTGTCCTCATGGTATAATTGAACATTTTGGGGGTATATGCCCAGGAGTGATATTGCTGGGTCTTGAGGTAGAACTATTCCCACTTTTCTTAGAAACTGACAAAATGATTTCCAAAGTGGTTCTCCAAGTTTGCACACCCACCAATAATACAAGAGTGTTTCCCTGGCTCCACATTCTCTCCAGGATGTGCTATTCTTTGAGTCTTTGATGTTAGCAATTCCAATGCTTGTAAGATTAATCCTCATAGTTGTTTTGGTTTAAATTTCCCTGGCGACTAAAGATTTTGAATATTTAAGTATTCCTTGATCATTCACAGTTTCTCTGTTGAGAATTCTGTGAATAGCACTGTACTCTAGACTTTAATAGGGATATTTGGGTTGTTGCTCTCTAACCTCCTGGGCTCTTTAGAAATGTTGAATATTAACCCTCTGTCAGATGAATGGTTAGTGACGATTCTCTCCCAATCTGTATGCTGCTGTTTATTCCTAATGACACTATCTTTTACCTTCCCGAAGTTTCTCAGTTTCATGAGGTCCCATTTATCAGTTGCTAATCTTAGTGCCTGACCCATTGCTGTCCTCCTCAGGAAATTGTCTGTTTGACCACTTTCTCTTCTATGAGAGATAATGTATCTTCTGTTATGTTGAGGTCCTTGATTCTACATGACTAGGGTTTTGTGCAGGGTCATACATACAGATCTATTTGTGTGTTTTTGTTTTTTGTTTTGTTTTTTGTTTTGTTTTGTTTGCCTGTTTTTGAGACAGGGTTTCTCTATATAGCCCTAGCTGTCTTGGAACTCACTCTGTAGACCAGGCTGGCCTCGAACTCAGAAATCCACCTGCCTTTGCCTCCCAAGTGCTGGGATTAAAGGCGTGCGCCACCACCGCCCGGACACTATTTACATTTTTCTACATGTAGATGTGTAGTTAGATTAGCAATATTCATTGAAGATGATTTTATCTTTTTTCATTATATGGTTTTGATTTCTCTTTCAAAATTCAAGTGTTTGTAGTTGTGCTCTGGTCACCTTGTTTGTTCCTGTACCAACACCATGCAGTTTTCTCACTCTTGCTCTCTAGGACAGCTTGAGATTAGGGACAGTGTTTTTTCCTTCAGAGTTGTTTGGGCTATCCTGGATTTTTTGGTTTTCTATATGAAGTTGAGCATTTCTCTTTCAATGTTTGCGAATATTTTTGTTAGAATTTTCATGGAAATGCATTGAAGTTGTAGAATGCTTTTTGTAAGGTGTCCATTTTCATTGTGTTTTTAGCTATTTTTTGTTAAATTTATTTATTTATTATTTGTAAGTAAACTGTAGCTGTCTTCAGATACCTCACAAGAGGGCATCAGATATCATTACAGATGGTTGTGAGCCACCATGTGGTTGCTGGGATTTGAACTCATGACTTCTGGAAAAGCAGTCAGTGCTCTTAACCACTGAGCCATCTCACCAGCCCCATTTTCATTGTGTTAATCCTACCTATCCATGTGCATGAGTGATCTTTCTGTCTTCTGATATCCTTTTCAGTTTCTTTCTTCAGGGATATGAAGTTCTTGTCATACAGAACTTTTACTTGCTTGGTCAAAGTTACACCAAGATATATTATTTGTGGAAATTATGAAGGGTGTTGCATCCCTTTCTTTTTTCTTGAGATATTTCTAGTTTGTATGAATTAATACTACTGACTTCATTGGCAATTTTTTTCCAGTCACTTTGGTGAAGATATTTTTCAGTTGTAGGATTATCAGGAAGAATTTTAGGAGTGAGATATTTATACCATTATATCATCTGGGAGGAGTGACACTTGACTTCTTTCTTTCCAGTTTGTTTCTCCTTGTTCTCCTTTGTTGTCTTCTTGTGCTAGCTAGTACCTCAAGTACTGTATTGCATACATACAGAGTAGAGATCTTCGTCTTATCCCTGATTTCAGTGAAAATTCTTTAAGTTTCTCTCAACTTAATTTGAAGTCGTCTATTGGCTTGCTGCATATTGATTTTATTATTTTTAGATATGTATGCTATATACCAGATCTCCTCAATAGTTTTGATTTAGAGTGGCTTTGATCTTTTCAAAGACCTTTTCAGCCTCTACTAATATATATAATCATGTGATTTTTTTCTACAAGTTTGTTTATATGGTGGATTATGTTGATGGGTTTTTATATATTGGATCATTCCTGCATCCCTGGATGGAAGCCTACGTGACCATAGTGATTGATGTTTTCTTGTGTTCTTTCGATTGTTTTTGTTGGCTTTGGTGTGAGTTCAATTTCATTGAATTTTAGAAAGTCTTTAATTACTTTCTTCCTGGACCCAGTGATCACAGCACAAAGAATATTTAGTTCATGTTCATGTAGAAAATTTTTCCTGGAACAGCTTTCTGTTTTTCACCTTCCCTCTGAGGAAGATGTGCTAGCTAACAATAGTCCTCCATAGTGATTTTCGTCTGTTTCCCTCTTTTATCCCAGAATTTGCTGGAGTCTCTAGGTAACAGATATACATTAGTTGCAGTTACCTAATACCTATGTGATGTCACGGAAACAGAAATCATATTTTGTAATCTAACTCTCACTTTAATTGATAATCTCCTTGGAATAGTTCTGTCTGAGAAGTTGATAGTTGACCCTGCTGCAAGTTGAATAATGGACTGTGCAAGCTATCCACCTTGATTCCAGGAGGAAGAAGAGGAAATGCTTGCTGAGTGCTCAAAGACAGAAAGATAGGTCATGGGAGGACAGGCACAAGTGCTACTGAAACAGAATTCTTTGTGGATCAGGAAAGAGTCAGCTCCTGGTAGAATCCTAGACCCTGAAACTCTATGGTGTTTGCCTTCAGTACATTCTACTCCCAAGGGAGGTGATCATGTTTCTCAAGAATCTAATGTGTATACCCAAATTCAAATGTTTTTAGAAGTGTTATCACATAGAATAATCAGCAATCAACTATATCTCACAATATAGCTTGAAGTGATACCATGTAAAGATGTATGTATAATTTGACAAGTCATGCTCCTTCATATCCCCATTAGTTATCCATTGGCTCTTCATCCTGAAGTACTGCCTTCTAATAGAATTTTCTAGAGATGCTAAGAACAATGAGATATGGTTTATTCATTTGTTTTGTTTTGTGTTGTATGTGTGTGATGTGATAATGGGGTTTTAGGTCCCAAAGATATGTGGAGTTGGGAAGACAACTTTGTGTGATCGTCATTTGACAATCTTTTTAGGATGATCAATGTCATTTTGCCAACCTTGCACACCAGAGGCATTTCACACAGAGCCTTTTCATAGATGGTCAGATAAGAATCAGTGAAAGAACCGTTTCACCAGAAAACACTGTCTTCTTTTTAGATTGTAAACATATTGCATTTTAAGAATGAAGGGAAATAGTAAAGTTGGTAATAAATTTTATGTGCAAAAGAAAATGATGCACTGCTAAATCCTTTTTAGATTATGTTATTTCATTCTTAGGTGGAAACACTTATTGAGAACACATTTCCCAGAACCACAAATGAATGCCAGACAACTGTCTCATTGGGTACAGATGGTTGCCTCTAACCCTGATGACCTGAGATCAATCACTGATAGACCCATATAATCTAGAAATGTTTTTCTAATTTATATACCTAAGATCTGGCTTCTGCATGTCACACACCAGTGGTATATAAATATGTTAGATAAAATAAGGAACAATGATATCACTTGTAGTCAAAATCTCCTTGGGTTTTATCTCTAGAATTCACAAAGTGGGAGTAGATAATAGACATCTGTTAGGTGTTTTCCCACTGCTACTTACACTAAGGGTACAGGTGTATATCCACAAACACAGTTGAAATATTTTTAATAGGAGGAAATTAACTAAGCAAAGCACCTCATTTTTGAGAACATATGAGATGATTTCCCAGTTTAAATTATTATTATAAAATTTGAGTAGGTGTTACTGAACCTCAAAACCATGAGGTTTACTGTTTCATTCTTTGATTCAAAGGTAAGTCATTAATAAAACATTTTGGCTGGTATTAGAGGTGCATACCTGTAATCCAGGGACACTAGGGATGGTGGTATAACAGTCTCTGAGTTTTAGGTCATGGTGGTGTACTTAGCGATTTCTTGGACAGTTATAATTTATAGTGACATTCTCCCTCAAGAAAAAGCAAAACAAAAAGAGCATATCTCATTTTATTGAAATTTTCTTAATACAATCTGTCTGGTTTCTGGACTCATTTAGTAGCAATAGGAGCCAAGAAGAACAATGCATGACAGGGGTACCTCTGATGTAATTTTTGCTTCCTGTAAGGAAATAAAAGGAGCATGCATGCATGAAGATTGACTTGCTGAATTGGACCCTATTCTGGTTTTTTGCTGCCTACAAAATATTCATTTAGAAACTCTGGTGGTGACTCTAGGTGACATCAAGTCTGTCTTCCCAGGACCCTGAACCTCAAACAAAAGTCACTCTAAAACTGTTGAAGTTAGGCATTTACAAAGAACCATGCAGTATGGATGAACTCTTGGGGGTGGTGTGGGGCATTGGATATAGAAAAAAAAGGAAGAAAGGGCCCTTTGCAGTGCAATGCTTGGGGTTTACCTGTACACCATCTGGCTTCTATTGTACTCTCTGTATCCACTCAGCTGTGGTTCTTCAGTACAGTCCAGTTCTTCCCCTCTTTTTTTTTTTTATCTAGGCAACTACACAGATTTGTAGTGATAGAAACCTGCATATCCCACCTGGCAGTCTCCAATTAGAACACAAAGCCTCTCAGCCCCTACCATATTAACCCTGTATAATGCCTGGATGGTAGGAATTGGATATTCTAAAGAGACATTCACATCTCTCCCTGTGGTTTTGGTCTAGTGTAATAGTTGACCCCATGAATTTTTAATTTCCCTTGGAGTCTCATTTTCAGAAATGACTCATTCCTCTAGGTAAGGACTTCTGTGCATAATAAATATTTATTTGTTAACTAAATATTTCTCAGAAGAGCAAGGAGATAACATTCTTTTAAGGACTTAGAAATGGGAGAAAATTCTCTGTTTCAAGTCAGTCACACTCAACAAATATGTTAATCTGTTTTCAATTTTCATTAGTAATTTCCTTTTTTCCTTTTATTCATTTTTGTTGTTTTATTTTCAAGAGTATTCTCAGTACGAGTCTCTTGCTGGCCTGGAACACTTATCTGTTCTAGAACATCAGAGAATTCTGTCCACCTTGCCTCCAGATTACCAGCATTACAGGTGGGCATGTCACAGCTTGATAAATCAGTTCTTTTAATTGGCTTATTGAGGATTAGTTGCTGAGTCTGGGTGGGGTAGCTAAGACACAGACTGTGGTCCTAACTCTAGTAACAGAAGTCTACCATGAAATGCAGCCCTGCTGACTTAAACGCCAATGTCTCTCAAATTAGGAGCAGAATTGTTTTGCTTTATCACAATGTCTGTTATAAGTCACCAAAGGATTAGGGCAGAGTTCTCTACTTTATAGTTGGTGAAACCCAGACTCAGTGTTAACTCATTACTGGATATGTGAAACTGCTCGTCTTACTCATGCTGTTTCTCTAATGACTCAGTAAATGAAGTCCAAGCCACCTCAGCTAGACATGGTGGCATAGGCCCATAATCATGGTGCTTGGAAAGTGGAGACATAAAGGTATGCAACAAGAGGAGTTGATAAATTCACTGCTTTGACAGTACTTAATATTAGCAATGAACAGATAGGCAATCAATTTTAGATAATTGATAAGTATCCTGGTGGTCCATATTTGCATCCAACACTGGATGTTCAAGAGTATGAATAAAAAAATTGAGCTTACTGAAAAATCAAATTACTGTAGTTACAACAGTCCTACCAAAAAGAGTATCTAGGTAATGATTGTGTCCGTGCCTAATAAGACATTTTTTTTCCAAGTTTTATGATGATACTCCTGAGAGAATAGGCTTAAGTAATATTTGGTGTGCTCTCTGGAGCACATGATCATCAAGCCCACTTCAACTTTTAAAACAATATTTTGCCAGTGTAATTATGACATTTCCACCATCTCTCTTCTGTCTCCAAGTCCTTCTGTAGACAACTCATTGTTTTTCATCTAAGGGCTATTTTTGCTTGAACAACAGTTACTGTTTGAATGTGACCTCTGGTTGGCTGGAGGACTTCCCAGCTATGAAACAAAGTAATGGCTGAACTGGAATGTAGGTGTGGGATAGAATGTACACATGATGTATCCTGTTCCTTGACTGAAGAAGAAGACATTCTCTGGGTGACGGCAAGAGTTTCTTCCTTACTACAAAGTTTCCAAACTCAGTCCCTATCTACCCCTATTGTGGAAGTGCAGAGCTGGGTAGGCTGTGCTGTCTGAGTGATTTCATCTCTTCTCATCCAGTAGCAGTGCTGCTACTTTCCTGAGGCCCAGCTGTGTGACCATGTCCAGTGATGGATACTGGGCAGAGGTAACAAATATTAGCAACAGTTGGAGGTACCTTGAGATATCCTTCTTGGATTCTCCATTGAACCAGCAGTAGTGAGCTGTGAGGTAGACAACAAGCAATACTATGCTTAGTGTGGCATCCACTGTCCTGAAAAGTCACTTCCACAACCAGGAAGAGCAGTGGCTGAGTTGTCAGAATCTGATCTGTTGGGACAGGGATGGATTGTGAGCCAGACTATGGTTCTGTTGATACATGCAGTGGGCTGAGCAGAGGAAAACTATCCCACTAAATATGACTTAACTGAGAAACAAATGGAGTGAAAATAAAACATGGTCCACATTGAACAATGCTTCTGACTCTGACAGGGCATTCTGTGTTAGTAGATAGAATAAACTCTGATCAATGTAGGTTAGGACGTTTTGACAAATAACAACTCATATCAGTTAAAACGTTGTTGTTGGTTTTTTTTTTTTTTTGGTTATACTTGATTTATTATCCCTGAAATCATAGACTAGAATATGCATTTGATTCTTTACATCACATGATGTCACTTACCGATTGAAAGAGTAACTGAAACAACTTTGTTTTGTTCCCTTTTAGTATAGAAGTTTATATATGTATATATATAAATATACTGGGGGGTGCATTTTCAAGACAGCATTTCTATTTATAGCCCTGGCTGTTGAAATTTACTCCGTAGATCAGGCTGGCCTCAAACTCAGAAGTCCACCTGCCTTTGCCTCCCAAGCGCTGGGATTAAAGGCATGCACCACCACTGGCTAGCTTAGAATTATATTTTTATACAATTAATTTCTGATTCTATGTGACAAGATACAGAAAAGCTCTCATTTATGGAAATACCCAAGAACATGCCAGGTGACAGCTCATATGTAACTATATAGACATTATGTTTTTGTGGTACTATATTATAGACTGATGTGAGCTCCCACATAAATGCTAGGAATGAAGCCTGGTTCTACAGTTAGTGCTCTTAACACCTGAAAGATCTCTCCAGCCCCTCTTACCCACTTTCAATAATGTAAAATATAATACTATACACAAGGTATTTGGGACAAGAGGAGCGGCTTTAAAAAGAGCTGCAAGCATGTAGTGGAGTTGGCACAAAAGTGAGGCTACGTGTGCTTCAGTGACAGAGGGGGAAGACTAAGGAGACCTAAGTACTTTGTAGTCTAGGCAATTTCATCTTAGTCTCAAGAAGCTGAACAATGAATGTCATGAGTTCATGTTTGCCTGCTGGATTAGGTCTTGCTTTGGTCTGTTCCATCTTCAATATGATTTGGCCCAGTGGAATAATGTTGTTTATTCTTAGCATTGAATGTTGGAAACATAACAGTCTCATTGAAGATCATGGAAGAGTGTGGAAAAGTAAGAGGCAGGAGTTGAAGCAAGATCTGGTGTTTAAATGGGAATGTCATCCATTGCTCACATGTTGAATACTTTTTATTCCAGTACCTGGAAGTCGTTGGGAGGAGTAGGGAAAATGTCTAGGATACTCATTCTGGGGAATTTGTGTGACATCTACCCCTATGTGAAAGGTAGGGGAGGTTTGCCACCATTAATAGCAAAAAGCTCACTAGGTAAATAAAATAATCCACTTGCAGCTTTTGGATTCAATATGGTACTTTATCTACTTCACAGAGGAGGGGGCTACCTTATTTTCCTATTGTTCTGTGGATGCTTTGTGCTCCTGAAGTCCTATTGCTTATTAAAGAGTGGAACTCTCAAGTAACAGAATTCGCCCCAGGCAATGATATCCCTAATTGGCTAATCAGTACAATGTGGGGAGTCCTTGAACCATATTCAAACAACCAATCAAAATGCAGTCAGCAAGTTTTATTTATGTATTTGAGTCTTCATAGTCACTAATATGCAACGAGGGAGATATTGGCAGGGAAGAATTAGGATGGATTGAGGAGAAGTAAGGGGATAAATTGTTGAAGGATATTTGATTATGGTTCATAGAAAACATAATTGATTAGTAAAATATCTAAGAATAGGAAGACAACCTTTTCAGATGTAGCTAGGTGTGTCCTGAAATTATGTAGTTTGGTGTGCCTCTGAATTTCTCAATAGACAAAAATGCTAAAGCATGGAAAGTTCCTGCCTATTTAAAGGCAAATTGCTTGAGAGGAGTCTTGTGGTCTTTGATGGATGACTTGAAGCAAAGTCAGCTGGATGCATTGAGGGGCCTTTCAGTTAAGTTACAAACTTTTGGCCTACTACAGACATGCTTGGAGCTTCCCATCAGGACCACTACCAAGAAATGACCTGTTTCAGCCTGCCAAGTGTGTAGTGAGGGTGATAGATCCTTCTTTTATAGCTGTTAGACATTTGAGAGCTCTCTTAGTGGGCACTCTCTTTGGATTCTGTCTCTGCTTCTTGGCTCAGAATGGCTTCGTGAAAGCAGAGTGTAAGAAATAGCAGAACTCTGATGAAACAGGATCAAGGAAAGAGAGCAGTGGAGTGCACATGTGATTTGATGACCTCAAAAGAAAATAAACTAGCTAGATAAAAGGGCATAGGTGAAGGGGATTTCTGAGCAGCTAGCAGTTTAGTTGTTGAATCAAACTTACAAGTAAATATTTTGCATATAGTTAAGAAAATGAATTTAACTCACTTGTTTAGCATGTTTTTTTTTTTTACCAAACCTACCACATTGTTTGCATTACTGAAAAAACGTAAAAAGTAAAGGTTACAGACAGTAATATATTATATTTCAAACAGATGAAAATTAATTTTAAGTAAAACTATATTAAATACAGAGATGGCTTAGTTATAAGCATTGGATGTTACAGATTATGACAAGGTTGCATTCTCAGAAATCACAGGGCCATTAAACCAGTAGCTGTAACTGCAATCACAAGAGGGATCTAATGCCCTCTTCTAGCTACTGCAGGTACTGCATACAAACAAGGGCCAGGAAAACCCTCATAGTCATAAAATAAAAATAAACTATAAAAAATGGAGTCTTCTTTGCAGATGTCACAGCCTTGAGACAGACAGCATTTAGGATGAGGTAAAATGCACTTCAGTTCAAATTACTGAAATTAATTATTTAAAACTGAAGCAAGTGGGCACTGTAAGGGCTTTTTATGATATGCAATATTTAACATGGGATATTCCTTCTTTAATATGGAGCTTTTGAGATGACAGGAAAACCTTTAATCTAGACAACAGCTTCTGGTGACAGCCTACTTATATATAAAGGATATCAAAGATGGTAACTCCTTCTGTTTTTCTACTTGCTATACTCTGTCAAGAAAGATCACTTAATTTTCTAGCATTAGAGGAGGTCTTTGGCATTTTGGTGTATGCCGGAGACCACCTGAGACATACTGGCACTGCTGTATTCTTCAAACTTCCATTGATAAAAATTCTTTGTTTTACTAGTTGGACGGCATTCTGAGATTGATTCCTCTACATCCATGTTGTGCACATGAATAAAGAGATCCCTGTTAGCCAGGCAGTGGTGGCGCAAGCCTTTAATCCCAGCACTTGGGAGGCAGAGGCAGGCTGATTTCTGAGTTCGAGGCCAGCCTGGTCTACAGAGTGAGTTCCAGGACAGCCAGGACTACACAGAGAAACCCTGTCTCGAAAAAAACCTAAAAAAAAAAAAAAAGAGTCCCTGCTATGAGTTCTGTTCATCTGGAAAACCATTACTAATACACACATAGTTTTGTTTGTTTTTTTTGGTTTGGTTTGGTTTGGTTTGGTTTGGTTTGGTTTGGTTTTGGTTTTTTGAGACAGTGTTTCTCTGTATAGCCCTGGCTGTCCTGGAACTCACTCTGTAGACCAGGCTGGCCTTGAACTCAGAAATCCACCTGCTTCAGCCTCCCAAGCGCTGGGATTAAAGGTGTGCGCCACCACTGCCCGGCTACAGACATACTTTTTTACCTTCACATTGAGGAAGATGTGCTGGCTAACAATAGTCCTCCATAGTGATCGGGATCCATGTCCTGCTTTTCTCCTAGGGCTGTCTGGAGAATCATATATAAGATCAAGATAAACCCCACTTGTCTCTATTTAAGGATCTTATTTGTTTCCATTTGGAGGACCAGGCCTGATAGCTGATAAGGCACTATATTCAGGAGTCAACCATAAGTCCCAGGAACCAAGTCATAAGACACCAGCTCTAGCAACCGACCATAACATCCAGAACAAGATCATTGCCCTCCTCCTAGAGAATAGCCTAGGGATAACTACAAAAATGGAGGAATATCTCAGAGTCAGCCATCCAGGCTGGGCAGCCTTATTTTATCATATGGTTAAATGTTCATGACATAAGAATTCAGACCACTGACAACATGTGACCGACCCCCTAGTACCCAACAATGAAATATTAGATTACTGAACTCTTCTAGAGAGTTCCACGTGTTCCGTATAAGAAGGTCTGTGTGCCTTTCTCTGGGATCACCATTTCAAACAATGGTTGAGACCCATGTGCTAGTTGTTTCTGCAGAATAAGGGCTTTTTGGTTTTGCATACTGTCTGAGTCTAGAATCCTCCTTCAGGGATTTTCAGACCATTACAATACGTAGCAGGTGAATATTAATTCTGGTTTTCCTGACATCAGTGTGAAATCACAAAAACAAATATCCTCTTTTGTGTCCTAAAATCTCTCTTTAATTGTCAATATCCTTGGAGGCCTTCTGCCTGTGGTCATATAGTTCAGTCGGCTCCAAGGTGAATAATGGACTGTGCTTGGATTCCATCCAGGTTAAAGGAGAAAGAGGAGAAAGAGGAGGAGGAGGAGGAGGAGGAGGAGGAGGAGGAGGAGGAGGAGGAGGAAGAGCAGGAAGTGGAAGAAAAGGAGGTGATGGAGAAAGAGGAGGAAGAAAAGGAAGAGGTAAAGGAGCAGCAGCTACAGCAGGACCAGGAGAAGGGGAAGGAAGAAATTCCTGCATAGTTCTGGAAGCAAAAAGATAGGTTATTGGAGGACAGGCACAAGTGATACTGAAACAAAAATCTTGCAGATCAGAAAAGGGTCAGCTCCTGGAGTAGAATCCTGGGCCAGGAAACCTTTTACTGTGTGCCTTCAGGGCCCTCTAACCCTAAGGGAGGTAGGTGCTCATGTCACTCAAGATTCCCAGGCCAATCAGAGACTACAACATGAATTTCCAATCAGAAGAAGAGGAGGGGAAGGTTCTTCCAGGTCCTTTGGTCCAGTGCTACAGGATCATCACATACTCACACTAAGGGAAATAATCATGCCAGTCAAGATTCACTGGCCAATCAGAGCCTCCAAGGAGCTGTTCCTCTCAGAGGAAGAGGGTACTTTTCCTTTTTGTGCTGTGCTTCCGGTTGAGCTCCATTCCTGAGCAAGCAGCTTTGAGTGGTTGGTGTGATGTGCTTTGACCTCTGCTGTTGGTTGCCTTAGACGAGTGCTTACAGGCTGAGCTACTAAATCGCAATATGGTGAGCATGTGAAACCTGCTCCTAACCTGAAGGAGAGGTGGTCTGAGAAGCTGGAGTCTGGGTGGTGGGCCCTCCCCTCTGTGAGTTGGAAACTAGCAGGCCCCTGTGAGGTTCCATGTGGTCTCAGCTACTAGATGCAGTCAGCGGTGGCATCTGAATAACTTCATTACAGGAGCTGCATCTGCACAAACCGCTTGGAGCAAGGGCTTGCATGTAGAAACATCCTTAGCAGGATGCCAAATTCAGAAAGGCCTCTTTTCTGGTATCTTCTAGATAGACATTGTGCCCTGGCCATTTAAGATTCATTTGGACTTAATTTTCTGGTGGTTGTAAATGCCATCTCACACACTGGGTAGCACTCCAAATTCAAGCTGTGATGAAAAGAATGCAATCTATGATGTAAAGTATTTTCCAAGGTTTGGAAGATAGTGAGTCACACCGAGTAGATTTCAGCTGAGCGAGGGAATGCTTCTGAAACACCCACAGGTAAGTATCAAGGTAAGGGAGCATCTTAGAGATTAGGATGCTAGGATACACACGTTTGTTCACCAGGATTAACAGGAAATACAGCTGGAAAACGTAACAAAGGAGACAACCATGATTAACAGACTGTCTCAAGGCCCATCCACAGATCAAGGTATTTAAAAATCTGCACTAAGCAGCATGTCCAGGTCACAACCAACACTAAGGTTGTGTCATCCTGGTGTGTCATAAAGGCACATTTTTCTTCTTGAGAAAAGCAAAGTTCTGCCACATGGGCAAAACAGCTGCCTCCACGGATAGAGACTGACATAGCTCCATCTCAAACCCAGCCACATGCTAGGCACAGCCTGTAATGGCCTGGGACCTAGCACCTGGGCCCTTTCCCCAAGGCCTTGAGGTATTTGTCAAAAACAAAAAACAGAGCTCCTCTGAAAGCAGGGATGTGCTTGGGAGAGCTGGTAATGGTCTGAGTCTAGGTCTAGGAGAGAGGATGTCTGAAGAATGGCCTGCTCTTTCAGGGTATTGTTGTGATTAAGAAATATTTGGTGAAGCTGAGCAGTAATGGTGCATGCCTTTAATTAGTGGTGCATGCCTTTAATCCCAGCACTTGGGAGCCAGAGGCAGGTGGATTTCTGAGTTTCAGGCCAGCCTGGTCTACAGAGTGAGTTCCAGGACAGCCACTGCTATATGGAGAAATCCTGTCTCAAAAAAACAAAAAAAAGGGGTGACCTCTTCCTTTGTTCTCACGGTTGCTTCTGTTCGTGAGATCTGTGGCTCCACCCTGCTGATAGCAAGATGTCTTCAGGAAATGCAAAAATTGGGCATCCTGCTCCCAACTTCAAAGCTACAGCTGTTATGCCAGATGGACGATTCAAAGATATCAGCCTAAGTGACTACAAAGGAAAATATGTTGTGTTCTTCTTTTACCCTCTTGACTTTACTTTTGTGTGTCCCACGGAAATCATCGCTTTCAGTGATAGAGCAGAGTAATTTAAGAAACTTAACTGCCAAGTGATTGGAGCTTCTGTGGATTCTCACTTCTGTCGTCTGGCATGGATTAACACACCCAAGAAACAAGGAGGACTTGGACCCATGAACATTCCCTTAATATCAGATCCCAAGCGCACCGTTGCTCGGGATTATGGAGTCTTAAAGGCTGATGAAGGTATCTCTTTCAGGGGCCTCTTTGTTATTGATGATAAAGGTACCCTTCTCCAGATAACAATAAATGATCTTCCTGTTGGCCGCTCTGTGGATGAGGTTCTGAGAATAGTCCAGGCCTTCCAGTTCAATGACAAACATGGTGAAGTGTGCCCAGCTGGCTGGAAACCTGGCAGTGGTACCATCAAGCCTGATGTCCAAAAGAGCAAAGAGTATTTCTCTAAGCAGAAGTGATCACTAGACCATTTATCTGCCAGACAGCATTGAGCAGCCAAAAGAAAATCTCTTTTACTCTACTCATGCTTAAACACATGTGGTATGATTCCAGATAATCCTTTTCTACAGGGCTGGGTGTGGCTAGCCTTTCTTCCACTATTGGTAATGGTCTGAGCTGTGTTTTGGGCAGATCATCTTATATCAGTCACGGAAACCAACCTGTTATTTTTTTTTTTTTTTCATTCTATTCTTTTTTAAAAAGTATTGAATGTGAATTCTGAGAAAAAAAATTTGGTGAAATATATTCTCTGTATAAATCTCCTGACCTCCAAGTGGCTAAACCAAATAGCCTTCTGTCCATCCTTAAATGACTCACAGTATTACCTAGAGTGTAAACCTAAAAGACACATAAGGATGACAGCATATGTGAATGCAAACTCTCTTCTGGCCTGGCTCTTCTTTCAGCATTAGCCAGAGCTAGATGAGTGGTATTGTTACAGACATTTTTTTCTCTTAGTTAATATTTCAATCCTGTCTTAGCTGATTTCCTTCCTGGGAAGACCTTGATTCTAGAACAGGTGTATTTTCAGCCCTTTAGGAAAATGTTTGACACAGAGTCTGTTGCCTGAGGGGCACTGGCACTGATCTCAGAGTGTTGCTCCCCAGGGCAATGACCTTGCTTTCCTCTTGATTAAAGTTTCTAAATTCTTAAGTTAAAGTACAGTACCAAAACATTAGGCTCCAGACACATAGAAGAATTTACATTGTAGAGAAACCCTACAAATGTAATGAGTGTGATAACGCCTTTTCTTTTTTTTTTTTTTTATTGGATGTTTTATTTACATTTCCTATGTTGTCCCCTTACCCCATCCCCCACCCACCCAGGAACCCCCAATCCCCTCACCCCTCCTCCTTCTTCTCTGTGGATGTAACCTCTATCTACCCCCCACACACCAACCTCCCCACCCTCAAAATTCCCACCCCCTGGGGCATCCAGCCTTCATGCAGTCAAGGTTCTCTTCTTCCACCTATGCCCAGCAGAGCCCTCCACTCTTACATATTCAACTGAAGCACTGGATCCCTCCCTAAGTGCTCCCAGGCTGGTGGTTTAGACCCTGGGAGCTGTGGTTGGTTGGTATTGTTGCTCTCCTCATGGGGCCGCAAATCCTTTCAGCTCTCCTTCAGTCTTCACTCTAACTCCTCTGTTGGGAACCCCATGATCAGTTCAATGGCTAGTTGTGAGCATCTGCCTCTGAGTATGTCAGACTCTTGAAGACCTCTGAGGAGATATCCATATCAGGCTCTTATCAGCATGCACTTCCTGACTTCCACATCAGCCTCTACCTTTGGTGATTGCACATGGGATAGATACTCAGGTGGAGTGGTCTTGAAACGGCCCCTCCTTCAGTTTCTGTCCCTCACTTTGTCTCCATATTTGCTCCCTTGAGTAATTTGTTGCTCCTTCTAAGAAGGACCGAATCACCCCCACTTGGTCTTCCTTCTTTATGGGCTTCATGTGGCCTGTGAGTTGCATCTTGGGCATTTCAAGGTTCTGGGCTAATATCCAATAATCAGTGAGTGAATACCATGTGTGTTCTTTTGTGATTAGCTTACCTCACTCAGGATGATAATTTCTAGTTCCATCCATTTACCTAGGAACCTCTCGAATTCGTTGTTTTTAATAGCTGAGTAATACTCCATTGTGTAAATATACCACATTTTTTGAATCCATTCCTCAGTTGAAGGACATCTGGGTTCTTTCCAGCTCATGATAACGCCTTTTCATGACATTTTAATCTCCAGACACATGTGATAATGGGCTTTTTAGGCCCCCACTGATATGAGGCGGCTGGAAGACAACTTTGTGTGATCCACATTTGGCCATCTTTATATGCCGATCAATGTCAGTTGCCATCCTTGCACACCAGAGCTATTTCACACTGAGCCTTTTCATAGATGCTCAAATAAGATTTGGTGAAAGAAACGTTTCACCAGAAAACACTGTCTTCTTTCATATTGTAAACATATTGTAATATAAGAATAGAGGGAAGTAGTAAAGTTGGTAATAAATTTTATCTGCAAAACAAAATGGTATACTATTAAGTCTTTTTAAAAATATATTATTTTGTTTTTAGGTGGCAACTCTTCTTCAGAACACTTTTTTTCAGAACTAAATACGAATGCCAGACAACTGTCTCAGTGGGTACAGCTGGTTGTTTCTAAACCTTATGACCTGAGTTCAATCAGTGATAGATTCATATTATCAACAAATGGTTTTTTTATTTCTTTTTTTTTGTTTGTTTTTTTGTTTTGTTTGTTTTTTGTTTGTTTGTTTGTTTGTTTGTTTTTCGAGACAGGGTTTCTCTGTGTAGCTCTGGCTGTCCTGGAACTCACTCTGTAGACCTGGCTGGCCTCGAACTCAGAAATCTGCCTGCCTTTGCCTCCCAAGTGCTGGGATTAAAGGCATGCGCCACCAATGCCCAGCCGTTTTCTTATTTCTATACTTAGTTTCTGGATTATGCATGTCACACACCAGCAGTATATAAAGTGTTAAACAAAATAAGGAACAATGATGTCGCTTACAGCCAAAAGCCTCCTGGGATTTTTTCACTAGAACTCACATAGTGGAAATAGATAATAGACACTTGTAAGCTGTTTTCTAACTGCTTCCTATACCCAGGGCACAGGTGTATATCCACAAACACAGTTGAAACATTTTTACATGGAGGAATTACAAAGCAATGAAATAACTCAATTTTTGAGAACATATGAAATAATTTGCCACTTTACATTATTAGTAAAAAATTTCAGCCAGGCAGTCGTGGCTAAGATTAAAAACTCAGGTGATAGTAGATGCTTGCGAGAGTGTGGAGAAAGAGGAATGCTCCTCCATTGTTGGTGGGACTGCAAGATGGTGCAACCACTTTGAAAATCAGTCTGGCGGTTCCTCAGAAAATTGGGCATAGCATTACCTGAGGATCCAGCTATACCACTCCTGGGCATATACCCAGAAGATGATCTAACATATAACAAGGACACATGCTCAACTATGTTCATAGCAGCCTTATTTATAATAGCCAGAAGGTGGAAAGGACCCAGATGTCCTTCAACTGAGGAATGGATACAAAAGATGTGGTACATTTACACAATGGAGTATTACTCAGCTATTAAAAACAATGAACTCAAGAAATTCCTAAGTAAATGGATGGAACTAGAAAATATCATCCTGAGTGAGGTAAGCCAATCACAAAAGAAAACACATGGTATTCACTCACTGATTATTGGATATTAGCCCAGAAGCTTGAAATACCCAAGATTCAACTCACAGGCCACATGAAGCTCATGAAGAAGAAAGACCAAGTGGGGGTGATTCGGTCCTTCTTAGAAGGAGCAACAAAATACTCAAGGGAGCAAATATGGAGACAAAGTGAGGGACAGAAATTGAAGGAGGGGCTGTCTGGAGACCATTCCACCTGGGTATCCATCCCATGTGCAGTCACCAAAGGTAGATGCTGATGTGGAAGTCAGGAAGTGCAAACTGATAAGAGCCTGATATAGATGTCTCCTCAGAGGTCTGCAGGAGTCTGACATATTTAGAGGCAGATGCTCACAGCTAGCAATTGAACTGATCATGGGGTTCTCAATAGAGGAGTTAGAGTGAAGACTGTTGGAGCTGAAAGGGTTTGTGGCCCCATGAGGAGAGCAACAATACCAACCAACCAGAACTCCCAGAGTCTAAACCACTAGTCTGGGAACACTTAGGGAGGGATCCATGGCTCCAGCTGTATATGTAAGGGTAGAGGGCCCTGTCGGGCATAGGTGGGAGAAGACATCCTTGGTCTTATGAAGGCTGGATGCCCCAGTGGGTGGGAATTTGAGGGTGGGGAGGTGGGAGTTGGGGGGGGGTAGGTAGGGGTACAACTGCAGAGAAGCAGGAGGAGGGGTGAGGGGATAGGTGGTTCCTGGGAGAGGGATGGGGTAAGGGGATAACATATTAAATGTAAATAAAACATCCAGTAAAAAAAAGTTTTCAGATCCCATAAGACATTATCAGTAAAATCCCTGTAGTGAGCCACAAAAAAAAAAAAAAAAAAAATTAATCACAGCCATGAAGTTTACTGTTTAATTCTTACCTTGTCTTTCATTCTTTGATTCAAAATGAAGTCATTGAAGAAATATCTCAGCTGAGCTTGGAGGTGTATACCTGTAATCCCAGGACATTGGGGACCTTGGTAGCCCAGTCTTTCTGAGTTTCAGTCCAGGGAAGTATACATAGTTCTTAGACAGCCATCCTATATAGTGACATTCTGTGTCAAGAAAAAAAAAATGAAAAAGAAAGAGCATACCTCATCGTATTGAAATTTCCTAATACAATCTGTCAGGTTTCTCGACTCATTTGGCAGCACTAGGAGCCAACAACAATGCATGTCAGGTGTACCTCTGATGTAATTTATGCTTCCTGTAAGGAGAGAAAAGGAACATGTATGAATTTAGTTTGGTTTGCTGAATGGCATCATATTCTGGATTCTAGATGCCTGCAAAACTTTGTTAGTAACTCTGAGTGGTGGTGACTCTAGTTGACATCAATGTTGTCCTCAGGGGATCCTGGATCTCAAACAGTAGTCACTATTTATTTATTTATTTATTTATTTATTTATTTATTTTTGGTTTTTTCAAGACAGGGTTTCTCTTTGTAGTCCTGGCTGTCCTGGAACTCACTCTGTAAACCAGGCTGGCCTCGAACTCCGAAATCCGCATGCCTCTGCCTCCCAAGTGCTGGGATTAAAGGCATGCGCCACCACAGCTTGGCTTACTAATTAATGTTAAAATTGGATTCAAAGTTAAAAGTTACCTTCTTTTTTTGACTTGTTCTTTATCATCTTCTGATTTCTACATCACAAATGGTTTCCAATGTTCCTGGTATGTTTTGATAACTGGGTGATAGTGAACTAAGTTACTAACTGAAAAAGATTCTACCTTTGTAAGCACATGCTATTGTTACTAGGCCTTGAGCTTGACTATGAAAGTACTGCTCTGCTTTTCGATAAATCGATTTCTTTTTATTTAGTCAGTTTACATCCTGCTCACTGCCCTCCTCCCCATTATCCCCCCTCAGAATTCTTTCTGCAACTCCCTCTCCCTTCTTCTCTGAGTATATGGGAGACATTGTATTACTTAGATCTTCTAGGACTAGTGTATTTTCTTGGTTTCACAGTAAGTTAAAATTTTTATTCAGATTCCTGATTCCCTGGTGTGTGGTCCCAAGAATTTCTAGTCAGACTCTTATCAGTCATCTAAAATTGATTACCTCACTGTTCATTTGTAATATTAAGTACTGTCAAGGCAGCAAAGTTATCCACTTCCTTTTGTTGTGTCCCTTTCTAGGCTGTGATGACACCACTTTCCAAGTTCCTGGACTAGAATCCTGGGCATTGCAACTCTAATCTGTGTGCCTTCAGCACACTGTAACCCTAAGGAAAGTGCTCTTGTCATGAGCTGGGCAGCACTCCAATATTAACCTGTGTTGAGAAAAGTAGAATTGATGATGTAAGGGATTTTTCAAAGCTTAGGAAATAGTAAGTCACACCACAAAGAATTTACCTGAAGGAAGATTGCCTCTAAACCATGTTACAGGTAAGTAGTATGCTAGCCAGGCCTCTTAGAGATTGGGATGCTAGGATACACATATTTGTTCACCAGGATTGTCCCGAAATGTGGCTCCAGATCAAGACAAAGGAGACAACCCTGATTAACAACCAGCCACTAGACCCTTCCCCAGATCAAAGACCAGGTCTCTGAGAAGCTCTCCAGCTTGCAGGCTTTCCCTAAGACCATGAGGTATTGGTAAAATCACAGAGCTCATTTTCTAAAACCAGGCAGATCACTGGGAGTGCTGGGACAGGTCTAGGGACAAGGTCTTTGGAGAGGGGTTGCCTCAGATTCTGAGAATCCAGCACTTCCTACCTCATAGAGTTTATTTGTATCAGTTCCAAGACCACAGTAGGCATGATCAGCAGTTTTGGTGGATATGCTGTTTCACTTGAGCAGGATTGTTTGGT
The DNA here is from genome assembly GCF_004785775.1 of Grammomys surdaster. Taxonomy (NCBI): domain Eukaryota; kingdom Metazoa; phylum Chordata; class Mammalia; order Rodentia; family Muridae; genus Grammomys; species Grammomys surdaster. Next base: position 58,122 of record NW_021615525.1, read on the forward strand.
TAGATTCCCCCTTAGTTTGTCCAATTCTATAGTAGATTCTTTTTTTTTCAAAGATTTATTTATTTATTTTATGTATGTGAGTATATTGTCACTGTCTTTAGACACACCAGAAGAGGGTATTGCATCCATTACAGATGATTGTGAGCCATGATGTAGATGCTGGCAATTGAACTCAGGACCTCTGGAAGAGCAGTCAGTGCTCTTAACAGCTGAGCCATCTCTCCAGCCCCTATTGTAGTTTCTTAATGGAAGTATCCATTTTCTATCCATTTACTACCTATACGTAGTGTAAGTGCTACTATTCTTAAGATGATTACTTACCATAAGCCTTAGCTCCTGGCAATCCTAACACAGATTTTAAACTTTCTACCTTCCACTTTTCCTATCTTTGTCTCCTGTGAGACCTTCCACATAGAACTCTTTTATTGCAGAATGACCTGCTGTTTCAGGGCACTGGTATACTTAAGAAATAATTCTGGAATAACTTTGCTATGTAAACCTCCAAGGTGCGAAGTGGCTAAAGCAAGTAGTTTCCACGCCATTCGTAATTGTTCATATTATAACCTTTGGTGTCAACCTAAAAGACACATAAGGGAGACAGCATATGTGGAATGCAAAACTCTCTTCTGGCCTGGTTCCTCTTTCTGCATTAACCAGAACTGAATGTGTGCTATTGTTACAGAGAGTTTTTCTCCTAATTAGAATTTTAATTGTGTGTTGTCTGTTTTTTTCTGTGGTAGATATATTAATTCTAGAACAATTGGATATCCATCACTTTAGAAAAATGTTTCTGACACAGGCTATGTTGCCTAAGGAACACTGGAACTGATCCCGGTATATTGTTCCCCACAAGCAAGTAAGATGATAGAATTTTAAAATTATCCTTTTGAGTCATAGAATGAACTGCCCATTGCAGTAACAGGGAAAGGATTTCCATGTGTAGCATGACTTCTGTCCTCAGACCAGAATAGGAGGAACAGTGCGTCCTGTGTATAGTGCACAGGGTAGGCAGTACCTACATCACAAACTAACTCAGGTGTAAGGCACTCAGCTGCAGGGCTCACTGTTATGAAGAAGGGCCAGATTGGGAGATTTTGTAATTTCCTAGCAAGTGTTCAAATGCATAAATTCTAATATAAACACACAAGATTGGTGAATGTACAATTTTGAGAAATTGGGTTGATCCAGTGAATATTGAATTTCCAGTTAGGGTTATGTTCTATGTGGATATGTGCAGTCCTCATTGACTTGGTTAAGTCAGTTCAGATTTTAGGAGCACAGGCCATTCATTGGCTGCAGCTGTGTGTGTCAGGTTCCAGGATTCAACAGCTACCATTCCACATAAGGGCAAGGTCAAAATGTATTTTCTTAATGGCATTCCCTCTGCCAGGGAATTCACTGCTCTATTTCAATGTCTTAATTAATCTTCTAATGTGTGTTGTGTGACTCCTAACCTAGGGGAAAGCATATTAATTTTAGAAGAGCTAAATCTTCAGCTATTAGAAAAATAGAATTTCTCTTCATGACCCTAAATGATTACGTCTCCTCATTTTTTTTTTTGAAAATCTGTTTTCTAGTCTTATAATCATCAGAGTTGGATTTTTAGTACTTAAGTGACTAATATGGTTAATAAGTTGGTTTCTGGTTTTTATTAAAACTTTCTCACATATTATTTATTGTCTCTGTCTCCTGACTGCTTAAGTTGTCAACATGTCAGAGCCTACAATCATCTGAGGGAGTATCAATTGAGGGCCTCCCATAATCAGAATGGCTGGTTGGTAACTTTGTGAGATGTTGTCTTGACTGACAATTGAGTAGTGAAGGCTCATCCACTGAGTGTGGAAGAATCCCTAGGGAAGTGGGCCTGGGCTGGATGAGAGAGCCAGATGAACATGAGACAGTGACCAAGCAAGAGAGCAGGCCAGGAAACTCATTTTCCCATGGTCTGTGCTTTTTTTTTTCTAGCTTGAGTTTCTATCATGAGTTCCCATAATAATGGAATGTGGTCTGACAGAACCAGCCACATAACCTGTTTGTTACATAAGACACTTTTGGTTTTATAACTTAATCATAACAGTTCTAACAAGCAAGTTAGAAAATTAAAATGGTAAGCAAAAAGTGATTTTGGTGCTGGATAGAACCTGGGAATGCTGTCTTTTGGAGCAATGTTGAAAAATGCCTTTAGATGGCCAAAAGGCATTGAAATCTATGTTCCTCTTAATTAACTGTCATTGTAGAACAAGGAAGATTGGCATATTGAGAGTAATGCATACAAAGAAAATAAATGTCATTGGATTCCAGTGGAACATAGACTCCATGAATAATTAAGCTACATGTCATTTGTGTAATATTCTGGCCCCAAATCTTTCTCAGTATGCCCAT
>NW_021615526.1:0-1074 GCF_004785775.1 Grammomys surdaster
AGGCTAGCCTGTGCTGTTCTTCCACTGGAGTTGTAGTTTCTTAAATTCAACTTCAGCTATAGGAAATTTTGAAATGTGTCAGGTGGCTTGTTTTGAAAAATATCAAATTACTAAGACCCCAAAGACAAACAGGCAATAGAAAGACATCCACAGACAATTCAGAAAGAGACTAAAGTAATTTTAATTTTTGAAAGAAAATAGGGAAACATGAAAAATAGGGGTTTTAACTATTGGAGTCTTTTAAGAACACACATACACAAATGCACACACTAGAATCAGAAACTACAAGATCTGAAATTAGGAACTCATAGAATGGATTCAATAGAACATGAGGAGGAAGAAGAAATAAGTGAAGGAGACTGGGTTACCAAACTAGAGGAGGCTTCAACAGAAAAAGTAATGAAAGACCAGAAAAGACTGTGAGAGACACGGAGGAGCCAGGCAGGTGAACATTCTCATACTTGAAGCCCACATGGAAAGACAAAAGTAATAGATGCACTAGGAAAAGAGGTGTGTGAACTGATGAAACAGAAAGATCTCAGTGTGCTCAGAGGAGGGTGATGTGGGAAGCCGCACCCAGGGCACCACAATCCAAGTGCTAAAGGCCCAACCTCAGAGCCTTCTTTTTAATCACCATTGCATTTCTGGATATTGCAGATAATATACTGATACAATTCTGAACATTTTTTTTAATCCCCATAGTGATTTTTATTATATGTTTACTTTTTGTTATGAAATGTTATGATCTTCTTTAAATTCTGTTCAAAGCCAAATCAGGTTTATGCTGGGAGCCATCCCTGGCTTGGTGGAAGGAGAAGGTGATCTTCTTTCTCCCCCGGTAGGTCGGTTCTTCTTGAGGCAGCCGAGAGGGATAGGAATTGGAAGAGCATCGGTGGGGGTAAGACTTGGTCTTACAAGATTCGGGGTAAAGCCTTGGGCTTTACGAGATATTTAAAGTTGCTGTTTAATAAAATCTTACTAGTCTACATTACTAAAGTTTACTTACTAGTCTACTGTAGCTGACCTCCTATCTGTTTGATCCTCTAAGGCCAGAAACTGCAGTTTCTGGCCACT
>NW_021615527.1:0-2239 GCF_004785775.1 Grammomys surdaster
AAAAATTCATAAAATTGAAAACACTGTGGAAAAAGCTAGTGAAAATTTCAGGAAAAATAGTGAAAACTTGAAGAAATATTACACAGCCAATAATAAACTATAATCTAACAGAAGAGAAATCAAAGAATGTTATGAATAAGTAGAAATTTTCTTTTAAAATTCATAAAAAATAGAAAATTGATAAGGAGAACATTTGATTTGTAAAGGAATGTGATTTAAAACAGTTTTTCCTGATAAAATTTAACATTTACTTGGCAAAAAATTCATAAAATTGAAAATACTGTAGCGAAAGCTAGTGGAAAATTCAGGAAAAATAGTGAAAACTTGAAGAAAAATTACAAAGCCAATAATAAAGTATAAACAAATGGAAGAGAAATCATAAAATTATTTATTATTATCCAAGAATCGTGAATATTGATTATTCCTGTTCATTTATTTCTGACTTACTATTATCTATGACTGATGACTATTTTTTTTGTTGTTTAGATTGTTTTTTTTTGGTTTTTGTTTTTGGTTTTTTTTTGGATGCTGTAGAATGTATATATATTAGAAAATATACATTCACACACACACACACACACACACACACATATATATTCTTGTTTTCACCACTTCACCCACTGGGCTCCAACCACTCCACTTTGCCATTACCTCTTTTCTTCTCTGTTCTTCTTGATATTTCTTTCTTCAGTCCTGCCACTAAGAGCTGGAACTCATGATCATCCTCCTGTCTCAGTCTCTCAAGTGCTGGATTACAGTGGCTTTGCCTTGTCTGTCCTGGGAACTTGCTCTGTATACTAGGCTGGCTTTGAATTCACGGGGAAGATCCGGCCTGCCCCTGCATGCCTCCAATCCCAGCACACGGGAAGCAGAGACAGGCAAATCTTTAACTTTGAGGTCAGCCTTGTCTGCAATGTGGGTTCCAGGACAGCTAGTCCTACACAGAGAATCCCTATCTTGAAAAAAAAATTTTAAAGGTTTTTCCCCCTCTTTTACTAGAATCGTCTCAACGCCATTTATTTTGGATGATCCTTTTTCCAGCGACTAGTAACGCCATTCCCATTATAAAACGAGTTCCCTTGAGTTTGTTTTCAGTTCCGCCTAACAATCTTTATTTTCCTCCAAGCGGAGATGCTTTTCTCTGAGCCTCTTTCTGGACTACCTTTCCCTAGCTCTTCAGTTCGCAGCTCGGCAGACAGCTCTCTCATATCTCCATTGTCCCTAGGCCCTTTGCACTCCTCAACTCTGAAGGGCCTGTAGAACCCAGGGCCATTAGAATCTCGCCATTGCTAGACTGTTGCTACGGCGGTTGCCGTGGAGACTTCTGAGAGGACCAACCTTCGACGTCCTAGTGAAGGAATACAGTTGGCATCAGCGTCGCAATGGGGTGCGTCACTCGAGTGAAGACTGTATATATTTCAGTTTTATTTATTTCTTTTTATCCATGGACTAATACTGATGACTTGATTATTCATGTTCATTTATTTCTGGTTTACAATTATCCACGAATAGTGAATAGTGATGATTCAGGTTCATTATTTCTGACTTACTATTATCTTTGACTGATGACTATTGATATTTCAGCTTTATTTACTTCAGATTTCCCATGAACTATGACTGATGACTATTGATTATTCATGTTCATTTATTTCTGACTTACTGTTATCTAAGACTGATGACTATCGATATTTCAGCTTTATTTCTGATTTCCTATCAACTATGAGTGATGACTATTGATTATTCATGTTCATTTATTTCTGATTCACTATTATCGACGAATGGCAAATAAAGTTTATTCCTGTTCATTTATTTCTGACTTACTATTATCTATGACTGATGACTATTGATATTTCAGCTTTATTTTTTTGCGGTTTACAATTAACTATGATTGATGAATATTGATTATTCATGTTCATGTATATCTGATTTAATATTATCCACAATTGTGAATATCGATTATTCCTGTTCATTTATTTCTGAATTACTGTTACCTATGACAGATGACTATTGATATTTCAGCTTTATTTATTTCTGATTTCCTATTAATTATGACTCATGACTTTTGATCATTCATGTTAATTTTTTTCAGATTTACCATTATCCACTAATGGTGAATATTGATTATACATGTTCATTTATTTCTGACTTACTATTATCTTTGACTGATCACTATTGATATTTCAGGTTTATTTATTTCTGATTTCCCATGAACTATGACTGATGACTATTGATTATTCAT
>NW_021615528.1:0-127 GCF_004785775.1 Grammomys surdaster
ATTATCAATGCTCATGAGAAAATGCATTATGAAACAAAGTCAAAAGAGAGAACTCAAAATACAATTCAAACTCCTTTCAGCCCTTCCTCCCCTGCCTGGTCCTGTGGGCTGGGGCAGACACAGAGTT
>NW_021615528.1:137-9515 GCF_004785775.1 Grammomys surdaster
CCCTGCCTGGTCCTGTGGGCTGGGGCAGACACAGAGTTGGTCTGCTCTTGTCCTGTGGAGTTACTGACTTCTGAGTCATCCTAGAGGAGCCACTGCACTCAGAGCAGCTGACACAGAGTTGATCTACTATCCTGTGGAGATACTGACTCCTGAGTCATCCTAGAGGAGCCACCACACTCAGAGCAGCTGAGGAGCCACTGCATTCAGAGCAGCAGACACCAAGATTAGGATCATAAGACTACAGAGACATCTGGATTCTGAGGAGCTCTGCAACAAGCAAGATAACTGGAAATACAGACTCCAGTCTTACATAGTGAGGGCAGGCAACACTAGAGTTAACCAGATGGTGAAAGGCAAGCTCAAGAACATAAGCAACAGAAACCAAAGTTTCTTGGCATCATCAGTACCCAGTTCTCCCAATATAGCAAGCCCTGAACACCCCATCACACCTGAAAAGCAAGATTCAGAATTAAAATAACTTCTCATGATGATGATAGAGGATTATAAGAAGGAATTAAGTAACTCCCTTAAAGAAATACAGGAGAGTACAAGTAAAGAGATAGAAGCCCTTAAAGAGGAATCACAGAAATCCCTTAAGGAAATGCAAGAAAACACAAAGAAGGAATTAAACAAAAACATTCAGGATCTGAAAATGGAAATAGAAACAATAAGGAAAGCTCAAAGGGAGACAACCATGGAAATAGAAAACTTAAGAAACAGATCAGGAGTCATAGACGCAAGCATCACCAACCGAATACAAGAGATAGAAGAGAGAATCTCAAATGCAGAAGATACTGTAGAAAATATTGACACAGTTGTCGAAGAAAATGCAAAATGCAAAAAACTCCTAACTCAAAACATCCAGGAAATCCAGGACACAATGAGAAGACTAAACCTAAGGATAATAGGTATAGATGAGAATGAAGATTCCCAACTTAAAGGGACAGTAAATATCTTCAACAAAATTATTGAGGAGAACTTCCCTAACCTAAAGAACAAGATGCCCATAAACATACAAGAAGCCTACAGAACACCAAATAGAATAGACCAGAAAAGAAATACCTCCCATCACATAATAATCAAAACATCAGATGCACAAAACAAAAAATACTAAAAGCAGTAAGGGAAAAAGGTCAAGTAACATACAAAGGCAGACCTATAAGAATTACACCAGACTTCTCACCAGAGACTATAAAAGCCAGAAGAGCCTGGACGGACATCATACAGACCCTAAGAGAACACAATTGCCAGCCCAGATTACTATACCCAGCTAAACTCTCAATCACTATAGATGGTGAAACCAAGATATTCCATGACAAAACCAAATTTGCACAATATCTTCCCACAAACCCAGCACTTCAAAGGATAATTGATGGAAAACGCCAACACAAGGCGGGAAACTACAACCTAGAAAAAGCAAGGAAGTAATCTTCCAACAACCCCCAAAGAAGATAACTATACAAACATAACTTTACCTCTAATAACAAAAATAACAGGAAGCCACAATCATTTTTCCTTAATATCTCTTAACATAAATGGTCTCAATTCCCCAATAAAAAGATGCAGACTATCAAACTGGATACACAAACAAGACCCAGAATTTTGCTGCATACAAGATACGCACCTCAGTGACAAAGATAGACACTACCTCAGAATAAAAGGGTGGAAAACAATTTTCTAAGCCAATGGTCCCAAGAAACAAGCTGGAGTAGCCATTCTAATATCAAATAAAATCGACTTTCATCCAAAATTAATCAAAAAAGATGAGTAAGGACACTTCATACTCATCAAAGGAAAAATCTACCAAGGTGAACTCTCAATTCTGAACATCTATGCTCCAAATGCAAGGGCACCTACATACATAAAAGAAACTTTACTAAAGCCCAAAACACACATTACACCTCAGACAACAGTGGGGGATTTCAACACCCCACTCTCAGCAATGGACAGATCATGGAAACAGAAACTAAACCGAGATACTTTGACATTAACAGAAGTTATGAACCAAATGGACTTAACAGACATCTATAAAACATTTCATCCTAAAACAAAAGAATACACCTTTTTCTCAGCACCTCATGGTACCTTCTCCAAAATAGACCATATAATTGGTCACAAAGCAGGCCTCTACAGATACAAAAAGATTGAAATAATCCCTTGCATCTTATCAGATCACCACGGAATAAGACTGGTCTTTAATAATGACAAAACCAATGAAAAACCCACGTGCACATGGAAACTGAACAACTCTCTACTCAATGATGACTTGCTCAAGGAAGAAATAAAGAAAGAAATTAAAGTATTTTTAGAATTCAATGAAAATGAGGACACATCATACCAAAACTTGTGGGACTCCATGAAGGCAGTGCTAAGAGGAAAACTCATAGCTCTAAGTGCCTACATAAAGAAACTGGAAAGAGCACACACTAACAAGTTGACTGCACAACTAAAAGCTCTAGAACAAAAAGAAGCAAATACACCCAGGAGGAGTAGAAGGCAGGAAATAATCAAACTCAGGGCTGAAATCAACCAAATAGAAACAGAAAGAACAATACAAAATATCAATAAAACCAGGAGTTGGTTCTTTGAGAAAATCAATAAGATAGATAAACTGCTAGCCAGATTAACCAGAGGGCTCATAGACAGTATCCAAATTAATAAAATCAGAACTGAAAAGGGAGACATAACAACAGAAACTGAAGAAATTAAAAAAAAATCATCAGATCCTACTACAAAGGCCTATACTCAACAAAACTGGAAAATCTGGATGAAATGGACAATTTCCTAGACAGATACCAGGTACCAAAGTTAAACCAGGAGCAGATAAACCATCTAAATAGTCCCATAACCCCTAAGGAAATAGCAGCAGTCATTAAAAGTCTCCCCACAAAAAAAAGCTCAGGACCAGATGGTTTTAGTGCTGAATTTTATCAGACTTTCAAGGAAGACCTAATACCAATTCTCTTCAAACTATTCCACAAAATAGAAACAGAAGGAACACTACCCAATTCGTTCTATGAAGCTACAATTACACTCATACCCAAACCCCACAAAGACCCAACAAAGAAAGAGAACTTCAGACCAATCTCCCTTATGAACATCGATGCAAAAATACTCAATAAAATTCTAGCAAACCGAATCCAAGAACACATCAAAACAATCATCCATCATGATCAAGTAGGTTTTTTCCCAGGAATGCAGGGATGGTTCAATATTTGGAAATCCATCAATGTAATCCACTATATAAACAAACTGAAAGAAAAAAACCACATGATCATCTCACTAGATGCTGAGAAAGCATTTGATAAAATTCAACATCCCTTCATGATAAAAGTCTTGGAAAGATCAGGAATTCAAGGCCCATACCTAAACATAGTAAAAGCAATGTACAGCAAACCAGTAGCCAACATCAAGCTAAATGGAGAGAAACTTGAAGCAATCACATTAAGATCAGGGACTAGACCAGGCTGCCCACTCTCCCCCTACCTATTCAATATAGTACTGGAAGTCCTAGCCAGAGCAATTAGACAACAAAAAGAAGTCAAAGGGATACAAATAGGAAAGGAAGAAGTCAAAATATCGCTATTTGCAGATGATATGATAGTATATTTAAGTGACCCCCAAACTTCCACCAGAGAACTCCTAAACCTGATAAACAACTTCAGCAAAGTGGCTGGTTATAAAATCAACTCAAACAAATCAGTAGCTTTCCTCTACATGAAAGATAAACAGACTGAAAAAGAAATTAGGGAAATGACACCCTTCACAATAGTTGCAAATAATATGAAATACCTCGGTGTGAATCTAACCAAGCAAGTGAAAGACCTGTACGACAAGAACTTCAAGTCCCTGAAGAAAGAAATCGAAGAAGATCTCAGAAGATGGAAAGATCTCCCATGCTCATGGATTGGCAGGATTAATATAATAAAAATGGCCATCTTGCCAAAAGCAATCTACAGATTCAATGCAACCCCCATTAAAATCCCAACTCAATTCTTTACAGAGTTAGAAAAGGAAATTCTCAAATTCATATGGAATAACAAAAAACCCAGGATAGCGAAAACTATTCTCAACAATAAAAGAACTTCTGGAGGAATGACCATCCCTGACCTCAAGCTGTACTACAGAGCAATAGTGATAAAAAGTACCTGGTATTGGTACAGAGACAGGCAGGAAGATCAATGGAATAGAATTGAAGACCCAGAAATGAACCCACACTCCTATGGTCACTTGATCTTTGACAAAGGAGCTAAAACTGTCCAGTGGAAAAAGGACAGCATTTTCAACAAATGGTGCTGGTTCAACTGGAGGACAACATGTAGAAGAATGAAAATTGATCCATTCTTATCTCCTTGTACAAAGCTCAAGTCTAAGTGGATAAAGGACCTCCACATAAAACCAGATACACTGAAACTAATAGAAGAGAAGGTGGGGAAGACCCTCGAATACTTGGGCACAGGGGAAAAGTTCCTGAACAGAACACCAATGGCATATGCTCTAAGATCAAGAATTGACAAATGGGACTTCATAAAATTGCAAACTGTCTGTAAGGCAAAGGACACTGTCAATAGGACAAAACAACAACCAACAAATTGGGAAAAGATCTTTACCAATCCTACATCTGATAGAGGGCTAATATCCAATCAAGAAATTAGACTCCAGACAACCAAATTACCCTATTAAAAATGGGGTATAGAGCTTAACAAAGAATTTTCAATGGAAGAAACTCGAATGGCCGAGAAGCACCTAAAGAAATGTTCAGTGTCCTTAGTCATCAGGGAAATGCAAATCAAAACAACCCTGAGATTCCATCTCACACCAGTCAGAATGGCTAAGATTAAGAACTCAGGTGATAGTAGATGCTGTCGAGAGTGTGGAGAAAGAGGAACACTCCTCCATTGTTGGTGGGACTGCAAGATGGTGCAACCACTTTGGAAATCAATCTGGCGGTTCCTCAGAAAATTGGACATAGGATTACCTGAGGATCCAGCTATACCACTCCTAGGCATATACACAGAAGATGCTCGAACATATAACAAGGACATATGCTCAACTATGTTCATAGCAGCCTTATTTATAATAGCCAGGAGCTGGAAAGAACCCAGATGTCCTTCAACTGAGGAATGGATTCAAAAAATGTGGTATATTTACACAATGGAGTATTACTCAGCTATTAAAAACAATGAATTCGAGAGGTTCCTAGGTAAATGGATGGAACTAGAAATTATCATCCTGAGTGAGGTAAGCCAATCACAAAAGAACACACATGGTATTCACTCACTGATTATCGGATATTATCCCAGAACCTTGAAATGCCCAAGATGCAACTCACAGGCCACATGAAACTCATAAAAAAGGAAGACCAAGTGGGGGTGATTCAGTTCTTCTTAGAAGGAGCAACAAAATACTCAAGGGAGCAAATATGGAGACAAAGTGAGGGACAGAAACTGAAGGAGGGGCCATTTGAAGACCTTTCCACCTGAGTATCCATCCCATGTGCAGTCACCAAAGGTAGATGCTGATGTGGAAGTCAGGAAGTGCATGCTGATAAGGGGCTGATATGGATGTCTCCTCAGAGGCCTTCAAGAGTCTGACATATTCAGAGGCAGATGCTCACAACTAGCCATTGAACTGATCATGAGGTTCTCAATGGAGGAGTTAGAGTGAGGACTGAAGGGGCTGAAACGGTTTGTGGCACCATGAGGAGAGCAACAATACCAACCAACCACAGCTCCCAGGGTCCTAACCACCAGCCTGGGAGCACTTATGGAGGGATCCAGGGCTTCAGCTGAATATGTAAGTGTGGAGGGCCCTGCCGGGCACAGGTGGAAGGTGAGATCCTTGACCTCATGAAGGCTGGACGCCCCAGGGGGTGGGAATTTTGAGGGTGGGGAAGTGGGAGTGGGGAGGGTAGGAGGGGGTTACATCCATGGAGAAGAAGGAGGAGGGGTAAGGGGATGGGGGTTTCCCGGGTGGGTGGGGGATGGGGTAAGGGGATAACATATGAAATGTAAATAAAATATCCAATAAAAAAAAAAACTCCATTCAATGAGGTCAATGGACATAAAGAGGAAACAAGGACAGGAACTCAAAGGAGGCAGGAACAAACTGAATGAAAGACAAGAGAACTCCTGCAAATGACTAATAAAAAATTAGGATAATGCAAGATGTGAACATCACATCTAGGGAGATAAAAATCTAAGGAATCCTCAGTCTGAAATAACAGGGGATATGAACTCTGTAAGACTGGTGGTAACTGAATGGAGGGACAATTAAAGAAGATACAGCATGCAGAAGACAAACATCAGTCTTTCAGTGCAAGCTGAAGGAGCTGGCTCAATCAAGGAAGTCACAGGTGACACAAATAAACAAAATTCTTGTTGGATGTTAGTAGAAATATTAAACAATAAAAATTTAACTAAAGCCTGATACAGTGGGTAGTTCTTTCATCCTAGCACTCAGGGGACTCATACAGAAAGATGTGTGTGACTTAGAAGCCACTCTGGTCTACAATCAGGAGACATGAAAGTCAGGTCTGCAGGGTGAGACTCTGTTTTACAAACAAACAATAAATCCAAAGAAGAAAATAAAGCTATACTTTTTTCATTAATATCAAAACCAGTTAAAATGTGCAAGAATATTAGAAGACTGATTATACAGATCAGAATGAAATCATCTCCAATTGGCTTATATTTTTGAAGTTGGATCCCCAGTTGGTCACAGTGTTTTGGGAAATTTAGTTGTTGGAACATTACTGAACAAAGTATGACACTGAGGGTAGGCTCTGAGAAAAAAGAATAGACCCAAGCCACCTTAATTTTCTCTTCCTCCTTTGTGACTGAGGTTGAGGATGTGGACTCTCTCTCGGCTTTCTACTTCAAGAACATGGCTATTTTCTGTCAGGCCTCCCTGCTATGGTGGATGGCTTGGTTGATACAGGAGCTGATGTGATGATTATGAAACAAAGCGATTGGCCTGCCACCTGGCCTCTGATCTCAACTTTAACCAATTTAAGGGGTATTGACCAAAGTCAAAATCCACAACAAAGCTCTAAGGTGCTGACATGGAAAGATAAAGAAGGAAATAAAAGGAATATACAACCCTATGTCATCCTGGGCCTTCCCATTAACCTCTGGGGCAGAGATCTATTATCCCAATTGGGATTGATTAGGTGCAGCCCTAATGAAGTAATCACGGCTCAAATGATAAACTCTGGATTTTTCACAGGGAAAGGATTAGGAAAAAGTGAAGATGGGATTACTCATCTTATTGAGGTCCATGGTAACTCTGGAAGAAGAGGCTTGGAGTATTTTTGATGGGGGCTATTGATTCAGCTGCACCCCTAGGGCATTGTGCTGATCCCATCACTTGGAAGGGAGACTGACCCATCTGGGTGATTTGTGGTCCCTAACCACTGAAAAATTACAAGCTGCTCAGTTGCTAGTGAAAAATCAATTTGAAAACATTAAGAATGGGGAATGAAACCCTACCAATGGATCCCCCAGAAATTTTAAATTTTTTAACTTTGGATTCTGAAGGAAAATCTGCTGAAGATAGACCCTGGCATCCTGATACCAATAAGAATTTTGCTACAGTCTTCTGGAAAGACCCATTAACTGGAACCTGGAACGGGCCAGATCCAGTGCTAATCTGGGGAAGAGGTTCTGTCTGCATATATTCCCAAATGGCAGATGTCACATGCTGGCAGCCAGAGAGACTGATTAAACAAATAGACAACAATAACAAATCCAGGGAGGAGAAATTCCCTGGGAAGCATATTTTTTCTTTGCAGGAAACATGAAGATCCTTCACAATTGTCTTCAAACTGGAGCAGATCAACCAGTATACCTGACTTGGAAAGTTCTCAGTGCGGAAGGAGACACCACCACCTGCACCTCCAGAGTGACTGTATTGGACTCTTGGTTCCCTCATTTATGATTTAATGGGGTACTGTGGGAAGCTATCCTTATCACATCATTGCCATTAACAAGTCTGTGCGCATGCGCTGGAAGGTTTTCCCGCCTTGATTAATCTGACAGTTGGAACACGTCATGTGGCCTGAGGCAACAGGAGCCCATCAGAGACTGCCACGTCCCAGGTGAGCTTAGCTCTCTATATAAGGGAAGGGTTTTAGGCCCTTGGGGTCCCTCCTCGTTTGTGAAGCTTATGCTCTCCCTCTCAAGATGCATTAAAGCTTATACTGCAGAAGGATCCTGAGTGTGCCGCGTCTTTCCTGCTGGTGGGAGGTTGCGCGGGACAGGGTACATTGTTTAGACCCAAGAGAGAACCCATTACCATAGTTACTATAGTTGTTTTTGGGGTTTGAGATTGATTGGGGCAGGGACGGGGATTTCCTTACTTGTTTTGTTAAGATCAAAGCTATGATCAATTCTGTACTTATAGATTTAGATTTAGAAAATAGTGTTACAGAATAGAAGAGACTTATACTTTATACTCCTCCAATAGAGGGAGTTGTGTGCTACCCTTAAAAAAAAAAAAAGAGTGTTGCTCTGAGGCAGAATGGTTTACACCAATCATCCAGGCATTGCTAAGTCTCTTGTCTCTCAGTCTCTCAGGTCCATGCTGTTCAACAGACTGATGGCTTTTGTATGACAACAGATAGACACTATTCAAATGAAACCCATACAGGTCTATTATTACAAGCTGAAAGTAGGGGACTCTAAAACCTCTGTCATCAAGACTGACGAGGATTAACCCCTTACATACACGCTAAGACGGATAGTCAATGAAGGATAAGAGAATATCTCAAGACCCTTGCCCCTAACTGGGAGGCCTCACCATCCTAAGACAGGAGCTCAACCAATGGCTGTTGAATATCCAGCAATGGGAAAGGGAGGCTGGGGTCCTTTGTTCCAACCTAAGACAAGCACAGTTTCTGTAAGTTTTCCCAGCCTTCCCTTTTGAAAACAAACATAAAAAGGGGGACCTATTGGGAACCGACTCCGAGCAGAAAGCGGCTATCATCTTTGCAGCCATCTCAGTCCATACACCCTGACAAGAGACTTGTTTTCAAGAGCCCACAACAGCTGAGCACACTCTGATAAACATCTTGTTTTTCTTCCTTATCTTGTTTTATTGTTTAGTTTCCCCAGCTGCAAGGCACACATGGTAAAGTGTCTTCAGCTGAATTCCTCTGCTTATGCTTATATATACCCATGATTTCCTTTCAATAAAGGGGACTTGAACAGACTCTCTGTCTTGTCTCCATTCTTCATGTCTCTTGCCCTTCCATCCCCACTCTCTCTCTTACTAGACCCTGACCCACAGACTGGAGCAGCAGCTCAGCTGTTACAAAGTGGCCCCCAAATGTGGGCAGAATGGGCTGTTATATTGTCTAATTCTATCTTTCTGACTGGC
>NW_021615529.1:0-1033 GCF_004785775.1 Grammomys surdaster
TCCTAGAGATTTCAGGTAAGCTGTAAGGTTGCTGGGATAAAATGACCCCAGATTCATGATGAAAGCACTGAGTGCTCTGCAGTTCCCCTGTAACACTGCTTTTCTTGTGTCCCAAAAATTTGGGAATGCTGAGTCTTTGTTTTCATTGAATTATAGAAAGTCTTTCTTTATTTCTTCCCTGTGACCCTGTTTATAACAATCCTTCTGTTTCCTAGTTAGGACAGACTTGCTTTGGCCCTGATTAGGACAAATATAATGGAAGACAGGCAGGCTTTGTGGTACAAGAGAAGGATCTACCCCATTTGCAGAGGAATGTGCAAACTGGAAGAACTCTTCAGATCAGGCAGAGCAGGATAGATCCCGCTGATGCTGGATTCTGTAGGATTGCCAGCTGGTATGTTTATTGGGATGGGTGTCTTAACTAAGTCTCTGGATAGAGCAGATCTCCTGGGATATAAACAAGCTTGGGGATCCAGGGTCAGGATCTGCCTGAGTTGCAGATGGAGGTACAGACCTCAGGGATGATGGAGTTCAGAGAGTGGGGATAGGTCCTCAGTCAGCTGGGCTCTGTGGTGATCCAAGCTTGGGTACCTATTCTGGCAGGTGTCTCACATGTGTCTCTGATTACCACAGACCACTGGGATACAGGTGATCTGTGAGGTGTGTGAGGGGACCAGGCATGCTGATTGACCTGGGGAAATGTGAAAACTCAAATGCTAGACTGTACTTTTGGAGACACCTCTTTTGAGTATCTGGAAGGCTGTGGCTCATTATCATAGAAGATGATGTTAACTTTCAGTATATGTAAATATTTCCATGCCTACACTGGGTAGGGATAATGGGACACACCAGAAACATGTGGTTCTTCTCCTTATTCAATGGAATATTTACTGGTCCAGTGGTAGTCAGGTAGCATTCCTGTTTCCCCTTGGACTGAAATCTTTTGAACATCAATTGACCTATGGGATTCTTAAGGATTTTAAATATGTCACCCTTGTGTCCATTAAGAAGTCAGTTGCTCTGTCCACAACTT
>NW_021615530.1:0-5443 GCF_004785775.1 Grammomys surdaster
TGCACTAGTCCTAGATCAAAATTTCCAATTCCACCTTAACTCGTCCTAGATCACAACTTCATATTCCATGTTAAATTGTTCAAAGTATAACATGAATCTTGATCCTAAAAGAGCATTAGATACAGATGAATTTATGCTATCATTAAAGAGAAATTTTTTTAATGAAAATAAGCTTTATTATGTCAAGTAATAAATACAAAGATGCAACACTTTCAGTCATTTTGTTCCAGATGTTGTGATGGGCTCACAGTACACACGGAACTGAGATCTACAGTCTCAGGATGGACATTTGCAGGGTGCTTGGTAGGTTGGGTAGATGGCTCTTTCTTCTGTATTTATAACCTGTGCATTTTAAAGATTGACTTCAAAGCACTCAGTCATGCAAAGGCTTAAGCAGAGAAGCTCCATGAAGCAGGGTCTACACAGTACACAGGCGGGACAGCTCCTAAGCAAACGTGCTGTGGTCTGTACTCAACTCTTCAGAGGCAGGTGAGCTCATGGAAAGAAAGTCAGCTGGGGTGATGCAAATGGAAAATGTATCCAAAGGGAGGTTAAAGGGGACACTGGTATTTGGGGACAAAGGATAGCTTGCTGTGAAGTGGCTTCACAAACATCTTTCAAATGCTTGGAAAGAAAAAAGAGCTGGGTCATTCCTAACTACTTAAATGCACACCATCGGTTCCTGCAAAATGTCTTCCCAATCATTTGAGTGTGGGTTCAGAGCTTAATGACTGTGGTAGAAAACTTACTGCCATTTTGAACAAAGCCTCTCATCTCCAGAGAGTAGTGAGATAGGCCTTCAGACTGGCCAGGGGCTAGGACCTGGCATTACATTCCATTTCAGCCAAGCACTCCCGAACCAGGCTTCAGGCATAAATGATGCCTCCTTTTAGCCTCTCCAAGGCTCTCTTGCTCCCTGCATATGTGGGTCTGATCTCTTCCCCCAGCTCTTCCATAATGGGCAGGAGCTCTGCATATTTACTCTGAGGCGCTTGGCTATTTCCAGTTCCCTGGGTATAGCCTAGTGATGGAGGTCCATAGTCACTCAGCAGCTGGTGATACTGAGAGGAAGTCGCCATGCTAGTAGATGGTGAGTGGACACCTCCAGGGTTGAGGGCGGCGGTGGGCATGTGTGCGGTCGAGTTCAGCTTGTATGACATCCCCGCGGGCGGTGGACACGCCGGGCAGAGCCTGGCCCCATGTCCCGCAACTGTCCGAGCGCCTGCCGGGAGCAAACGCACTTTTTGTTGTCGCTGGCTTGGGCGGCGCCAGCAAATATGGCTGTCCCTCCCCCTGCCACTGCCACAGTATATAACCCGTACATCGGGCGCCTAAACAGAATTTTTAAAAGTAATCTTTAATTGTGTGCAGAGTGATTTCTCCCTGGGAAGGCATATTAATTCTGAGACAGCTGTATCTTCAGCCTTTTAGAAAAATGATTCCAAGAAAAGCTATGTTGACTCAGGTCAGCTTGTTGCCAGTCTGTTGCTCCCCAGGGAAGTTACCTTGCTTTCCCCTTGAACGAACTTCCTGAATTTTTTAGTTAAAAGGCTGAACCACAACAGAGATTTAAATTACCCATTGGAGTCAAGTAGTAAACTGTCCATTGCAGCAACAGGAAAAGGATTTGCATGTGAAGCATGGCTTCTGCCTTCAGACCAGAACATGAGGAACAGGTTATTGTGTCCACTGCTCAGTGAAATAGGACAGGCAACAGCTACATCACAGATTAAACTTTTAGGGGGTCAGTTGTAGGGGAGCACTATTATGAAGAGTTGATACAAGCAGATTAAATGATTTTGTAATTTCCCAGCATGTATTAATTCATGTATGTGAAGAAAAACAGACCAGATTGTGGGGGTGTACAATTTGGGTATGTTAACTTGAGCCAGTGGATATTGAATTACCAATTAGGACACTATCCTGTGGAGATATGTGGAATGCACACTGATACAGTTAAGTCAGCTCAGAAATTTGAGACACAAACCATTGGCTGTGCTGTCTGTCAGCAGTAACATTGAACATAGGGACAAGGTCTTATTAATCCCATTCTCCCTACTAGGGAACACTTGCTCTTTTTCAAAGTTAGTATACCAATGTATTTTTTCAAATATATTTATCCTTTTAAGAAGACAATTGTTGGTGTTGCTTTTTGAATTTCATTTTCTTTATGTATCACTGCTCTAATCTCTTGTTTCTTTCTATTCTCCAAAGTTTCCTCATCATTAAAAATTTCATTCCTTTTGCTCAGAGGCTTTGTTATTTGTTTCTGTTTAGAGCAGTGTCCTCTATAGCTGAGACTTTGGTCATTATATGTAGTCAAGGCTTGATTTGATGACCTAATCCTGCCTCTGCTGTACTATGCCTTCAAATCAGTTATACATTTCCTTTCAGGCTGTGCTCTACTGCTCAGTGTGAAGGAAAAGACACTAGTGAATGAGTGTCCTCTAACCTCCATGGCTGTTTTTTGTGGGAATTACAAATAAAGAGGGACCTGTGTAACAAATGAGTTTCATTGAAAAACTCTGAAGCTGGTGCAGTCACCGTACAGAAAGGCTGTGGAGGAAAGAAAGCGGGAGCTTTCCTGTTTTGACAGTAGTTGGCTTTAGTAATGAGTACACAGGTAATCAATTTTACATGGTCAGTAAAAGTCCAAACTGGCCATTTTGGGAAGTTCACACACCAGGGCAATCAAGAATCTGGATGTGGAACTGAATTTATTTCTAGAAACCAAATTTCTGTAGTTACACTAGTTCAACCAGCACAGAAGATCTGTACAAACTGGTGTCACTGTGCATAACAGAATTGTTAGGTTTTTGTCTGAAAGTGCACAACTTGAGAGAAAAGGTATGAATAATATTTGGTGTGCACTAATACATATGTCTAGTCCTTGAACAATATTAACCACAAATCCTATTCAAATTTTTAAGTAATTTTTGTGATTATTATTAATCATTAGAACCTACTCATTTCTTCTTACTGCTAAGTCCCAAACCCTGGGACAAATGGCTGAGGTGCCTGTCTACCAAATAGAAGCAGATGTGCCTGTAAGTCCTGCATGACATTCCTCAATTTCTACCTGTTAGGTGTGCCCGGTAGAATTGCCCTCTAGCTCAGGGGTTGGTCTGTCTCTCAACTGCCTTTCCTTATGTAATCCAACCATTTTGTTAACTGGTATTTTTTATCTATCATTTACCTTCCTGACTGATAGATTATTTCTCTTCACTGGTGATAGGTCATTCCTTTGCCTTTGAAATAATCCAGTTGAATCCATATTAGATTATATTAAACACAGGTTTATTGGGGAAGTTACTTTGGGACAGGTGGCTTGAGGGGAAGAGAAAGACAGAAAGGGTGTGTGCACAGAAAGAGAAGGGAAAGAATAAAGCAAGAGGAGATCCAAATGTCTGGATTTTATAGGAAAGAGCCTCCATGAGAAGTCATCCCAGCCCCTAGGCTGGAAAGTTCAGGGAACTTTGGGGCAGGTTATGCCAGATATGGACGGAGGGGTGCTGGGAATACCTGGAGGCCAGGTCTGCTATAATATGTAAAATATACACCTCAGTCCCTTGTCTAGAACACTGACCTCATGATCTGATTCTACTCTCTATCCTCTACCCTCTTCTCTCTCCTTACTTGGTTTGGATCATGGCCAATCTGAAATTTCCCAGATGCCCCTATGTCTTGCTATGCTTTCCCTTTTATCTACAATAAAATGTCTACTGCACCATAACAAGGAGAAGCCATGCCTTTTCATTTCTTTTGTTTGTTTGTTTTTCGAGACAGGGTTTCTCTGTGTAACCCTGGCTGTACTGGACCTCACTCTGTAGACAAGGCTGGCCTCAAACTCAGAAATCCACCTGCCTCTGCCTCCCAAGTGCTGGGATTAAAGGCTTGCATGACGACTGCCCGGCCATGCCTTTTCATTTCTTTTTTTCACTCACCTCTCATTGACTTCTTGCTTTCAAATTAATTTTACTTTAACTGTGGTAACTGTTTGATTTGACAGAAGTTTGGCTACAAGACTTCCCAGCTACCCGGTAGAGATGGCTCCACTGTAATATGAGTATGTAATGTAATGTGCATACAAAGGACTCTGTGCCTTGGAAGAAAAACAGGAAGTACTCTGGGAGACTGGAAAGTTCTACTAAAATACAAATTTCCCAGAGTAGGGCTCTGTCTGTCCCTAGGGTGGAAAGGCAGAACTTGGAAGGCCTCAGATGTCTGAGTCATTTGATCTCTGATCCCCTAGTAGAGGAGCTGCTTCTGTCCTAAGGCCCAGCTTGGTATGCTAAGCTAATGAGGGGCTCTGGGCAGGCCTGGCAATCAGGAGCATCAGTGTGAAGTAGCTTGCAGGTTCTTTCCAGGACTGTCCTGATAGAGCTGTAGAAAGCAGCAAGGGAGACCACTAGCCATGTCATGGTGAGTATGGGGGGCACTGTCCCCAGGCCAGGAGGTCTGCTGAGACTTAATCTGCTTGGATTGAAATAGCCTGTGGGTGAGACTGTGGTTCAGTTGGTCCATGTGTTGACTTGGGCAGAGGCCCTTGGCCTTTTACCCAACCTGAGTGTGGATTCCCTGGATGAGTGGGTGAAAGGGTGGATGGGATGAGATGTGACAGCAAGACACTGAAGTCCTGGCTGTGAAAATCTTATAATGTCACTTTCCACTGTGCACACACAAGCATTGCTTTGCTGTGCATTAGGAAGACATACTGGAAAACTGAAGGTCTGGTATCTAGAAGGTTTGAATTCATTTCTCATTCAGTTTTGTGTGGCAACTTTCATAAGTAGTTCTGTAAGTGGTATAAAGGAGGTGATGGGGATCATCCTTTGGTAACACTTGATCAGAATCCTTTCACCTTTCCATTAACACCATGTACCTTGGCATGATTCAGGGTAGAAAAGGAGTTGCAGAGATGCAGAGATTTCCTAGGTGTGCATGGTGGTGGAAAAGTGTTATACTTGAGGTAAAATTGCACATATTTAGTGTATGTATCTGATGTATTTGGAAATATTACCTACATCCATATAACATCATTACCTACCACACACACACACACAAAAAACCAAACAGACCAGGAAACCATGTTGTCTATGGATTCTTTTTTGAACAATTTATTTATTTATTTTATTATTTACTTACTTATTTATTTATTTATTTATTTTTATGTATGTGAGTACACTGGGGCTGTCTTCAGAAACACTACATGAGAGCATCAGATCTCATTACAGATGGTTGTGAGCCACCATGTGGTTGCTGGGAACTGAACTCAGGACCTCTGGAAGAGAAGTCAGTGCTCTTAACCACTGAGCCATCTATCCAGCCCTTTCTCTATACATTCTTATACTACCATGTTTATGTGTGTCTACAGTATACAGAGTTCTCATAAAATAACAGACTTGCTATGAATCCCGGAAATGTCTTCAGCATATTTTCCAGG
>NW_021615531.1:0-638 GCF_004785775.1 Grammomys surdaster
CTCTCTTGAGAATATTGAACAGAGATTTAAATTCTTTTGTGGAGAGCTTAAAATAGTATCTTAGCCAATTTGCATCTCCTAGAAACTTTTGAAATTAATTTAAAATAAATAGACTCTCCTTTTTTTTAAATCCTTTATCTGTGTGGGGTTTTTATTGGGTATTATACGTATTTACCTTTCAATGTTGTCTCCTTTCTCATTCTCCCCCCAAATCCCTTATCCCCTACCCCTTCCTCCTAATTTTTGTGATGGTGTGCTCCAAACATCCTCCCAGTCCCATCTCCCTGCTCTCGAATTCCAACACAGTAGGGGATC
Source organism: Grammomys surdaster (assembly GCF_004785775.1). Lineage (NCBI taxonomy): Eukaryota > Metazoa > Chordata > Mammalia > Rodentia > Muridae > Grammomys > Grammomys surdaster. Next base: position 316 of record NW_021615531.1, read on the forward strand.
CAAACTTTTGGGGACCTTGGCCCTCCACTTTCATTGGAGTCTAACAAGGTCACCCTCAATTCCCTATACAGGTGCGTGAGTCCCTCCCTTTGTGCTCTCTGGTTGGTGGTTTAGACTTTGGGAGTTCTGGCTGAAACTTTTGATGCTCCTTCTAAAAAGGACCAACAAATTCATACTTTGGTCTTCCTTCTTCTATGTGAGTTTTATGTGGTCTATATGAAGATTCTTAGAAATTGTGAGCTTTTGGGCTAATATCCACTTATCAGTGAGTGCATACCATGTATGTTCCTTTGAGATTGGGTCATCTCACTCAAGATGATATT
>NW_021615531.1:738-6616 GCF_004785775.1 Grammomys surdaster
TTCTTAGAAATTGTGAGCTTTTGGGCTAATATCCACTTATCAGTGAGTGCATACCATGTATATTCCTTTGAGATTGGGTCATCTCACTCAAGATGATATTTTCCAGCTCCATCCATTTGCCTAGGAATTTTGTGAACTGATTGTTTTTAATAGCTGAGTAGTACTCCATTGTATAAATGTACCACATTTTCTGCATCCATTCTTCTGTTGAAGGGCATCTGGGTTCTTTCCAACTTCTGGCTATTATAAATAAGGCTGCTATGAACATGGTGGAGCATGTGTCCCTGTTGTATGTTGAAACTTCTTTTGGGTATATGCCCAGGAGTGGTATAGCTGGGTCCCTAGGTAACGCTATGTTCAATTTTCTGAGATACCGCCAGACTGCCTTCCATAGTGGTTGTACCAGTTTACAATCCCACCAACAGTGGAGGAGTGTTCCTCTTTCTCCACATCCTCGCCAACATGTACTGTCACCTGTGTTTTTGATCTTAGCCATTCTGACTGGTGTGAGGTGGAATCTCAGTGTTGTTTTCATTTGCATTTCCCTGATGACTAGGGATGCTGAACACTTCTTTAGGTGCTTCTCAACCATTCGAGCTTCCTCAGTTGAGAATTCTTTGTTCAGCTCTGTGCTCCATTTTTTAATAGGGTTCTTTGATTGTCTAGAGTCTAATTTCTTCAGTTCTTTGTATACCTTGGATATTAGCCCTTTATCAGATGTAGGGTTGGTGAAGATCTTTTCCCAATCTGTTGGTTGCCTCTCTGTCCTATTGACTGTGTCCTTTGCTTTACAGAAGCTTTGCAGCTTTATGAGGTCCCATTTGTCAATTTTTGGTCTTAGAGCACAGGCCATTGGCGTTCTGTTCAGGAACTTTTTCCCTGTGCCTATGTATTCCAGGCTTTTTCCCAGTTTCTCTTCTATTAGTTTCAGTGTGGCTGGTTTTAGGTGGAGGTCCTTAATCCACTTGGAATTGAGCTTTGTACAAGGAGATAAGTATGGATCAATTTTCATTTTTCTACATGCTGACCAACAGTTGGACCAGCACCATTTGTTGAAAATGCTATCTTTTTTCCATTCGATGGTTTTAGCCCCTTTGTCAAAGATTAAGTTACCATAGGTATGGGGGTTCATTTCTGGATCTTCTATTCTATTCCACTGATCCTCCTGCCTGTCTCTGTTCCAATACCATGCAGTTTTTATCACTATTGCTTTGTAGTACAGCTTGAAGTCGGGGATGGTGATTCCTCCAGAAGTTCTTTTATTGCTGAGAGTAGTTTTCGAAATCCTGGGTTTTTTGTTATTCCAAATAAATTTTAAGATTGCTCTTTCTATCTCTGAGAAGAATTGAGTGGGAATTTTGATGGGGATTGCATTAAATCTGTAGATGGCTTTTGGCAAAATAGTCATTTTTACTATATTAATCCTTCCAATCCATGAGCATGGGAGATCTTTCCATCTTCTGAGATCAGCTTCGATTTCTTTCTTCAGGGGAATGAAGTTCTTGTCATACAGGTCTTTTACTTGCTTGGTTAGGTTCACACCAAGGTATTTTATATTATCTGTGACTATTTTGAAGGGTGTCATTTCCATAATTTCTTTCTCAGCCAGTTTATCTTTTGAGTAGAGGAAGGCTACTGATTTGCTTGAGTTAATTTTATATCCAGCCACTTTGCTAAAGTTGTTTATCAGGTTTAGGAGTTCTCTGGTGGAAGTTTTGGGGTCACTTAAATATACTATCATATCATCTGCAAATAGTGAGATTTTGACTTCTTCCTTTCCAATTTGTATCCCTTTGACCTCCTTGTGTTGCCTAATTGCTCTGGCTAGGACTTCCAATACTATATTAAATAAGTAGGGGGAGAGTGGGCAGCCTTGCCTAGTCCCTGATTTTAGTGGGATTGCTTCAAGTTTCTCTCCATTTAGTTTAATGCTGGCTACTGGTTTGCTGTAAATTGCTTTTACTATGTTTAGGTATGGGCCTTGAATTCCTGACCTTTCCAAGACTTTTATCATGAAGGGGTGTTGAATTTTGTCAAATGCTTTCTCAGCATCTAGTGAGATGATCATGTGGTTTTTTTCTTTGAGTTTATTTATATAATGGATTACATTGATGGATTTCCGAATATTGAACCAACCCTGCATTCCTGGGATGAAGCCAACTTGATCGTGATGGATAATTGTTTTGATGTGTTCTTGAATTCGGTTCGCTAGAATTTTATTGAGTAATTTTGCATCAATGTTCATAAGGGAGATTGGCCTGAAGTTCTCTTTCTTTGTTGGGTCTTTGTGTGGCTTAGGTATGAGTGTAATTGTGGCTTCAAAGAATGAGTTGGGTAGTGTACCTTCTGTTTCTATTTTGTGGAATAGTTTGAAAAGAATTGGGATTAGGTCTTCCTTGAAGGTCTGATAGAATTCTGCACTAAAACCGTCTGGTCCCGGGCTTTTCTTTGTAGGGAGACTTTTAATGACTGTTTCTATTTCTTTTGGGGTTATGGGACTGTTTAGATGGTTTATCTGGTCCTGATTTAACATTGGCAACTGGTATTTGTCTAGGAAATTGTCCATTTCATCCAAATTTTCCAATTTTGTTGAATATAGGCTTTTGTAGTAGGATCTGATGATTTTTTTAATTTCCTCAGTTTCTGTTGTTATGTCCCCCTTTTGAGTTCTGATTTTATTAATTTGGATACTGTCTCTCTGCCCTCTGATTAGTCTAGCTAAGGGTTTATCTATCTTGTTGATTTTCTCAAAGAACCAGCTCCTGGTTTTATTGATTCTTTGGATAGTTCTTTTTGTTTCAATTTGGTTGATTTCAGCCCTGAGTTTAATTATTTCCTGCCTTCTACTCCTCTTGGGTGTATTAGCTTCTTTTTGTTCTAGGTCTTTCAGGTGCTCTGTCAAGCTGTTAGTGTATGCTCCCTCCAGTTTCTTTTTGTAGGCACTTAGAGCTATGAATTTTCCTCTTAGCACTGCTTTCATTGTATCCCATAAATTTTGGTATGATGTGTCATCATTTTCATTAAATTCTAAAAAGTTTTTAATTTCTTTCTTTATTTCTTCCCTTACCTGATTATCAAGGAGTAGGGTGTTGTTCAGTTTCCATGTAAATGTGGGCTTTCCATTCTCTTTGTCATTTTTGAAGACCAGCCTTAGACCATGGTGATCTGATAGGATGCAGGGAATTATTTCAATTTTCTTATATCTGTTGAGGCCTGTCTTGTGCCCAATTATATGGACTATTTTGGAGAAGGTACCATGAGGTGCTGAGAAAAAGGTATATTCTTTTGCTTTAGGGTGAAATGTTCTATAGATATCTGTTAAGTCCATTTGGTTCATAACTTCTGTTAGTTTTACTGTATCTCTATTTAGTTTCTGTTTCCATGATTTATCCATTGCTGAGAGTGGGGTGTTGAAGTCTCCCACTATTATTATGTGAGGTGCAATGTGTGTTTTGAGCTTTAGTAAGGTTTCTTTTATGAAATTCGATGCTCTTGTATTTGGCGCATAGATATTCAGAATTGAGAGTTCATGTTGGTTGACTTTTCCTTTGACAAGTATGAAATGCCCTTCCTTATCCTTTTTGATAGTTTTAAGTTGAAAGTTGATTTTATTCGATATTAGAATGGCTACTCCCGCTTGTTTCTTAGTGCCATTTGCTTGAAAAATTGTTTTCCAACCTTTTACTCTAAGGTAGTGTCTGTCTTTGTCACTGAGGTGGGTTTCCTGTAAGCAGCAAAAAGCTGGGTCCTGTTTGCGTATCCAGTCCGTTAGCCTATGCCTTTTTATTGGGGAATTGAGTCCATTGATGTTAAGAGATATTAAGGAGAGGGTGTTCTTGCTTCCTGTCATTTTTGCTAATAGTGGAGACATCGTTTGTGTGGTTATCTTCTTTTGGGTTTGATGGAAAAGGATTATTTTCTTGCTCTTTCTGGGGTATGATTGCCCTCCTTGTATTGGAGCTTTCCTGCTATTATCCTTTGTAAAGCTGGATTTGTGGGAAGATACTGTGTAAATTCAGTTTTGTCATGGAATATCTTAGTTTCTCCGTCTATGGTAATTGAGAGTTTTGCTGGGTAAAGTAGCTTGGGCTGGCATTTATGTTCTCTTAGGGTTTGTATGATATTTGTCCAGGATCTTCTGGCTTTTATAGTATCTGGTGAGAAGTCAGGTGTAATTCTGATAGGTTTGCCTTTATATGTTATTTGGCCTTTTTCCCTTACTGCTTTTAAAATTCTGTCTTTGTTTTGTACATTTTGAGTCTTGATTATTATGTGATGGGAGGTATTTCTTTTTTGATCTAGTTTGTTTGGCGTTCTGTAGGCTTCTTGTGTGATTATGGGCATCTCATTCCTTAGGTTAGGGAAGTTTTCCTCAATAATTTTGTTGAAGATATTTACTGGCCCTTTAAGTTGGGAATCTTCACTCTCATCTATACCTATTATCCTTAGGTTTGGTCTTCTCATTGCGTCCTGGATTTCCTGGATATTTTGAGATAGCAACTTTTTGCATTTTGCATTTTCTTTGATAGTTGTGTCAATATTTTCTAAGGTATCTTCTGCACCTGAGATTCTTTCTTCTATCTCTTGTATTCTGTTGGTGATGCTTGTGTCTATGACTCCTGATTTCTTTTTTAGGTTTTCTATCTCCAGGATAGTCTCCCTTTGTGATTTCTTTATTGTTTCCACTTCCATTTTTATGTCCTGGATGGTTTTGTTCAATTCCTTCATCTGTTTGTTTGTGTTTTCTTGTAATTCTTTAAAGGATTTTTGTGTTTCTTTAAGGACTTCATCCTGTTTTCCTGTGTTCTCCTCAAGTTTTTTGATAGTGTTATTTACTTCCTTCTTGTAGTCCTCTAGCATCATCATTAGAAATGATTTTAGATCTGGTTCTTGTTTTCCTGGTGATATGGGGAGTTCAGGACTTTCTAATGTGGGAGAACTAGGTTCTGATACTGGCAAGTACCTTGGGTTGCTGGTGCTTGTGTTCTTGCGCTTGCCTTTCGCCATCTGGGTCACCTTTGCGCTATCAGTGCTGTCTCTGACTGGGGCCTGTCTTTCCTATTATCTAGGTTGTGTCAGAACTGATTGGGATGGGTTTTGCTGCTTGAGTTAGAGATGAGGCCCAAGATGTGCTCCTTGCTCAGGTGGAAACCGGAAGGGGCCGGGGCTCCGGGTCAGGAGCGGATTCCTGGATCCCAATGAGTCCCAGTGGGTCCCAGTGGGTCCCAGTTGCTCCCTGATTGGGGGCGAGCACTGCCACCTCCTAGCCTAAGAAACTGCTTGAGCTAGCTTGAGCCACGGAGAGCCCCGCTCCCTCTAGGTTCTGTGAGATTGGGTGCAGAGCTGACTCTCGGGATCTGCTCCGGCACAGACCGAAGGAACCCACGCTCCGGCCCTGGAGTGAACTCCTGGGTCCCAGTGGGTCCTAGCCACTCCCTGTTCTGGGGCAAGCACTGCCACCTCCTAGCCCAAGACCCTGCTTGGCACAGAGGTCCTGCGAGCCCCGCTTCCTCTGGAGTCTGCGAGATTGGGTGCAGAGCTGCCTCCCGGGATCCGCGAGTGCTGGGGCCCAGACCGGATGGAGCCCGCCCCGGGCCAGGAGCAAATTCCTGGGTCCCAGTGGGTCCCTGTTGCTCCCTGTTTGGGGTGAGTGCTGTTTTTAACTTACCTGGGATGCTGCGTGAGTTAAGCTCCTGGGAGTCCCTGTTTTTCTTGGTTTTCTGCCAAAAACTACCATTTCTATCAGATGATCATGATCAACGTAGAAGAGATGAGAATTTGTTTGGGAATGTTTCCGTCTCCCTGGGCTGCAGTGGGATCATACTTTATGGTGGTACACATGACTCTCCATATGTTTGCACTGGGTTGAAACCCAGAT
>NW_021615532.1:0-1585 GCF_004785775.1 Grammomys surdaster
CTAGAACAAAAAGAAGCAAATACACCCAGGAGGAGTAGAAGGCAGGAAATAATCAAACTCAGGGCTGAAATCAACCAAATAGAAACAGAAAGAACAATACAAAATATCAATAAAACCAGGAGCTGGTTCTTTGAGAAAATCAACAAGATAGATAAACCGTTAGCCAGATTAACCAGAGGGCACAGAGACAGTATCCAAATTAATAAAATCAGAACTGAAAAGGGAGACATAACAACAGAAACTAAAGAAATTAAAAAAATCATCAGATCCTACTACAAAGGCCTATACTCAACAAAACTGGAAAACCTGGATGAAATGGACAATTTCCTAGACAGATACCAGGTACCGAAGTTAAACCAGGAGCAGATAAACCATCTAAATAGTCCCATAACCCCTAAGGAAATAGCAGCAGTCATTAAAAGTCTCCCCACTAAAAAAAGCCCAGGACCAGATGGTTTTAGTGCTGAATTCTATCAGACCTTCAAGGAAGACCTAATACCAATGCTCTTCAAACCATTCGACAAAATAGAGACAGAAGGAACACTACCTAATTCGTTCTATGAAGCTACAATTACACTCATAACCAAACCCCACAAGGACCCGACAAAGAGAGAGAACTTCAGACCAATCTCCCTTATGAACATCGATGCAAAAATACTCAATAAAATTCTAGCAAACCGAATCCAAGAACACATCAAAACAATCATCCATCATGATCAAGTAGGTTTTATCCCAGGAATGCAGGGATGGTTCAATATTCGGAAATCCATCAATGTAATCCACTATATAAACAAACTTAAAGAAAAAAACCACATGATCATCTCACTAGATGCTGAGAAAGCATTTGACAAAATTCAACATCCCTTCATGATAAAAGTCTTGGAAAGATCAGGAATTCAAGGACCCTACCTAAACATAGTAAAACCAATTTACAGCAAACCAGTAGCCAACATCAAGCTAAATGGAGAGAAACTTGAAGCAATCCCACTAAGATCAGGGACTGGACAAGGCTGCCCACTCTCCCCCTACCTATTCAATATAGTACTGGAAGTCCTAGCCAGAGCAATTAGACAGCAAAAAGAAGTCAAAGGGATACAAATAGGAAAGGAAGAAGTTAAAATATCGCTATTTGCAGATGATATGATAGTATACTTAAGTGACCCCCAAACTTCCACCAGAGAACTCCTAAACCTGATAAACAACTTCAGCAAAGTGGCTGGTTATAAAATCAACTCAAACAAATCAGTAGCCTTCCTCTACATGAAAGATAAACAGACTGAAAAAGAAATTAGGGAAATGACACCTTTCACAATAGTTGCAAATAATATAAAATACCTTGGTGTGAATCTAACCAAGCAAGTGAAAGACCTGTATGACAAGAACTTCAAGTCTCTGAAGAAAGAAATTGAAGAAGATCTCAGAAGATGGAAAGATCTCCCATGCTCATGGATTGGCAGGATTAATATAATAAAAATGGCCATCTTGCCAAAAGCAATCTACAGATTCAATGCAATCCCCATTAAAATCCCAACTCAATTCTTCACAGAGTTAGAAAAGGAAATTCTCAAATTCATATGGAATAACA
>NW_021615533.1:0-1623 GCF_004785775.1 Grammomys surdaster
TGGACACGAATAATCAATACTAATCAGTCAGAGTTCATAGTAAATCAAAAATATATAAAGTTGAAATATCAATAGTTACAGTCATAGATAATAATAAGTCAGAAATAAATGAACATGAATAATCAATAATCACGACTCGTGGATAAAAGTAATTCAGAAATAAATGAACATAAACAACCAATAGTCATATGTCATAGTTAATAGGAAATAAGATACAAAAAGCTGAAATATCAATAGTCATCAGTCATAGATAATAGAAAGTCAGAAATAAATTAACCTGAATAATCAATATTCAGCATTCGTGGATAACAGTAAATATGAAACAAACGGACTTGATTAATCAATAGTAATCAGTGAGAGTTCATAATAAATCAGAAATATATAAAGGTGAAATATCATTAGTCATCAGTCATATATAATAGTAAGTCAGAAATAAATGAACATGAACAACAATAGTAATATGTCATAGTTATAGGATATCAGAAATAAAATAGCTGAAATATCAATAGTCATCTGTCATAGATAAGAGTAAGTCAGAAATAAATGAACATGAATTATCAATATTCAGCATACTTGGATAACTGTAAATCAGAAACAAACGAACTTCATTAATCAATAGTCAGCAGACAGAGTCCATATTAAATCACCAATATATGAATGACAAATATCAATAGTCATCAGTCATAGATAATAGTATGTCAGAAATAAATGTACATGAATAATCAACATTCAGCATTAATGGATAATACTAAATTAGAAAAAAAGAACTTGATTAATCAAAATTCATAAGTTAGAGTTCATAGTAAATCAGAAATATATAAAGGTGAAATATTATCAGTCATTAGTCATAGATAATAATAAGTCAGAAATAAATGAACATGAATAATCAACATTCAGCATTCTTGGATAATAGTAAATCAAAAACAAATGAAATTGATTAATCAATAGTCATAAGTTAGAGTTCATGGGTAAGCTGAAATAAATAAAAGAGAAATATCAATAGTAATCTGTCATAGATAATAGTAAGTCAGAAATAAATGAACATGAATAATCAATATTCAGCATACGTGGATAATAGTAAATCAGAAACAAACTAACTTGATTAATCAATAGTCATCAGTTAGAGTTCATGGGAAAGCAGAAAAAAATAAAAGTGAAATAACATTAGTCATCAGTCATAGAAAATAATAAGTCAGAAATAAATGAACATGAATCATCAATAATAACCATTCGAGGATAACCGTAATTCATAAATAAATGAACATGAAGAACCAATAGTCATATGTCATAGTTAATAGGAAATCAGAAATATATAAAGCTGAAATATCAATAGTCATCAGTCATAGGGAATAGTAATTCAGAAATAAATGAACATGAATAATCAATATTCAGCATTCGTGGATAACAGTAAATCAAGAACAAACGAACTTGATTAATCAATAGTCATCATTCAGAGTTCATAGTAAAAGAGAAATATATAAAGGTGAAATATCGTTATTCATCAGTCATAGATAATAGTAAGTCAGAAATAAATGAACATGAGTAATCAATATTCAGCATACGTGGATAATAGTATATCAGAAACAAACTAACTTGATTAATCAATAGTCATCAGTTAGAGTT
>NW_021615534.1:0-2799 GCF_004785775.1 Grammomys surdaster
AATGTGCTCTTATAGATAGGATACACTAAAAACAAAGACTTGCTTTGCTTTGATGGTCTGAGAGCTTTCTGCCAATGAAACGTATTGCATGAAAAAGGGAAAATGACGTTAAGAAACAGACTGACTTTTTATGTTTTAATTTAAAGAATGATAATAAATTATAGTTGAATCAAAATGTAATAGTCTTTTTAATAGTCATTTATGGTCTTTTTTATGTTGGTTTGTTTGTTTGTTTGTTTGTTTGATCAAAAGCCAAACTGAGATGGTGACACTTTGATTCTTGTTTTGAAAAATGTGTTTATACATTTAGCATTTTTATATGTCAGTTTGCATATGTTTAACATAATATAAAATTAATGTAGACATACTGTATGATATTACATATGACATATAATTTATTTTTATACTTGTTTAAACATTAGTTTTCCTTAAAGAGAAGCAAAGCTAATCTTTTGGAATTAAAGGAGCAGGAAACTCTGTAATTCCACAATCGAAAATCATGAGAACTCATACAAGAAAATAACCTGGGATTGTTTCCTGCATGATACAGATTTCACATTGCTGAGAGCAAACTTGATTTAACAGATGTAGACAGGGCCCAAGAATGAGCTTACTATAAACTCCTGGGTGATCCTCACTTTCTAAACAGACAGAATGAGAACTGGATGTGTCAAAGTCATTCCTCCCTGGTCTTCCCAATTTTGTGTCTCTATATTCATTATTGCTTCCCTTCTTTGCATGTACAATTAGGAAAATTGAATTAATGTTTTTAAATTGGACTAAATTCTTCTCTCACACAATGTATTCTGACTACTGTTTTTGTTCCAGGTAATCCTCATAAGTCTAGCCTACTTTCCCTCTTCACCAGATCCACCCTCCCTGCTCCATTTCCTCTTCAGAAAAGAACATACCTCCAAGAGGAGACAGCCAAATAAGACCAAAGACACAAAAGGCAATAGACCTCATCCTGAATCTGGACAGGGCAACTCAATAGGAGGAAAAGAAGCTGAAAGGGTTTATTGCTCTTTGGGGAGAGCAACAATACCAACCAACCAGATCTCCCAGGGTCTAAACCACAAACCTGGGAGCAAATAGGGAGGGACCCATGGCCACAGCTGCATATGTAGGGGAGGATTACATTGTCAGTCATAGGTGAGTGAGGAAGTCCTTGGTCTAGTGAAGGCTGGATGCACCAGTGTGGGGTAAATCATGGATGTGGAGGTGGAAGGGGGAGGGTAGCTGGGGGCATATCCTAATAGAAGCAGGAAGAGTGGGGTGGGATAGGGAGTTCCTGGGGGGGGGAGGATGATAGGGATGGGAATTACATCTGAAATACTAATAAAATATCAAATAAAAAAATTAAAAAAAAGAAAAACAGGAGTGTAAAATATCATTCCTTTATTTAAACTACCACATTCTACTTCCTGGTCCCCATATGCTTGTTCAAGCACATGAGTATATGGGGAACATATTTTAAAATAGCATAATGTAGAATACAATTAGGCTACAGTCACAAAGATGTTAAAAGTCCAAAGTTCAAAGTCTCTTCAGAGATTCATCTAATCTTGTAACTGTATTCCCCTATATTTTCAAAACAAATAGCATAACATATAGGTTCAAATTCACAGGAAATACACTTCATCATTCCTAAATGCCATTGTGAGGATATACTACACCAAAAGATAACCAAATTGAGCAGGATAATCTCCAAAATCTGCATCTTCATGTCTGATGTCAAAGTGTTCATCAGATATCTGACTCCTTTCTGCTTTCTTCACTGCAGCACAATTCTTTCTCTTTGGCTGGTTTTACTCCCTGAAAGCAGTTTTCCTGAGCAGGTGCCCACAGCTCTGGCACCTCAAAATCTTGGGGTCTCCAAGGTAACTTCAATAATACAATTTCATGTTCCCATATCTGGGATGCACATATGATCTTCTGCGCATCACAAAATAAAAACAGTCACTTCTCCAGCTCTTCCCTCTATAGCACTCTAGGTTCGGGTTGAATCCAGTCTACTGCTGCTGCTGCTCTTTCTACTCATCCCATGGCACTGACCTCTTCAATATGCTGGGTCCTCCTGCTGAAACTAGGCTTCACTGCTTTCCTTTCATACACTCCCTTCATGGGGCCAAGCCTTAGCTGTTCTCCATAACACATTCATGCCTTAAAAATGGTGCCATGTTAGTGATATTTACACATAACCAAAACCATCTGCACCATAAGGTACACCCTTGACTATCTCTGGAACACAGCTTCATTGTCCTCTCATAAAACACTCCCCTTAGATTTCACCTCAGTGATGATGGTTCCTCTTCAACACTGAAAATTTTTTTAACTATAGCTAACCAGTATCAACTGTGTCAGTACTCCCTTCTAGTCTTGCCTCTAAAGACAGAAGCACATGGACAAAGCTGCTGAGTTCTGCTGCTTTCTGGGGCTGGAACATGGCCCTTCTATTACATTATCACCAGCTTTCTAATTTTCAACAACTTCACTGACTGAGCTTGGTGCTACTGGAACTTACTCTGTAGTTTAACCTTGAACTCAGAGGTATGCATGGACCTGTCTCCTGAAGAATGGGATAAAAGGTTTGTGTGTGACACTTTGTCTAAGGATTTCTTTACCTAAATCTTGTTCTGGACCAGGATGACTTGAACCAGAAATCTGCTGACTCTCTTCTCCTGGGATTTAAGGCATGTATCACTATGCCTGAATCTAAATATTTCCTTTTAGATCTTAAATTGAAAACACAGAAAAGTAATGACTATCCATCCTTTGTCAATTTGACAGATACTTGTA
>NW_021615535.1:0-1943 GCF_004785775.1 Grammomys surdaster
CTCCCCACTAAAAAAAGCCCAGGACCAGATGGTTTTAGTGCTGAATTCTATCAGACCTTCAAGGAAGACCTAATACCAATTCTCTTCAAACTATTCCACAAAATAGAGACAGAAGGAACACTACCCAATTCGTTCTATGAAGCTACAATTACACTCATTCCCAAACCCCACAAGGACCCAACAAAGAAAGAGAACTTCAGACCAATCTCCCTTATGAACATCGATGCAAAAATACTCAATAAAATTCTAGCAAACCGAATCCAAGACCACATCAAAACAATCATCCATCATGATCAAGTAGGTTTTATCCCAGGAATGCAGGGATGGTTCAATATTCGGAAATCCATCAATGTAATCCACTATATAAACAAACTTAAAGAAAAAAACCACATGATCATCTCACTAGATGCTGAGAAAGCATTTGATAAAATTCAACATCCCTTCATGATAAAAGTCTTGGAAAGATCAGGAATTCAAGGCCCATACCTAAACATAGTAAAAGCAATTTACAGCAAACCAGTAGCCAACATCAAGCTAAATGGAGAGAAACTTGAAGCAATCCCACTAAGATCAGGGACTAGACAAGGCTGCCCACTCTCCCCCTACCTATTCAATATAGTACTGGAAGTCTTAGCCAGAGCAATTAGACAACAAAAAGAAGTCAAAGGGATACAAATAGGAAAGGAAGAAGTCAAAATATCGCTATTTGCAGATGATATGATAGTATACTTAAGTGACCCCCAAACTTCCACCAGAGAACTCCTAAACCTGATAAACAACTTCAGCAAAGTGGCTGGTTATAAAATCAACTCAAACAAATCAGTAGCCTTCCTCTACATGAAAGATAAACAGACTGAAAAAGAAATTAGGGAAATGACACCCTTCACAATAGTTGCAAATAATATAAAATACCTTGGTGTGAATCTAACCAAGCAAGTGAAAGACCTGTATGACAAGAACTTCAAGTCTCTGAAGAAAGAAATTGAAGAAGATCTCAGAAGATGGAAAGATCTCCCATGCTCATGGATTGGCAGGATTAATATAATAAAAATGGCCATCTTGCCAAAAGCAATCTACAGATTCAATGCAATCCCCATTAAAATCCCAACTCAATTCTTCACAGAGTTAGAAAAGGAAATTCTCAAATTCATATGGAATAACAAAAAACCTAGGATAGCGAAAACTATTCTCAACAATAAAAGAACTTCGGGAGGAATCACCATCCCTGACCTCAAGCTGTACTACAGAGCAATAGTGATAAAAACTACCTGGTATTGGTACAGAGACAGGCAGGAAGATCAATGGAATAGAATTGAAGACCCAGAAATGAACCCACACTCCTATGGTCACTTGATCTTTGACAAAGGAGCTAAAACTGTCCAGTGGAAAAAGGACAGCATTTTCAACAAATGGTGCTGGTTCAACTGGAGGACAACATGTAGAAGAATGAAAATTGATCCATTCTTATCCCCTTGTACAAAGCTCAAATCTAAGTGGATAAAGGACCTCCACATAAAACCAGATACACTGAAACTAATAGAAGAGAAGGTGGGGAAAAGCCTCGAATACTTGGGCACAGGGGAAAAGTTCCTGAACAGAACTCCAATGGCATATGCTCTAAGATCGAGAATTGACAAATGGGACTTCATAAAATTGCAAAGTTTCTGTAAGGCAAAGGACACTGTCAATAGGACAAAACGACAACCAACAAATTGGGAAAAGATCTTTACCAATCCTTCATCTGATAGAGGGCTAATATCCAATATATACAAAGAACTCAAGAAATTAGACTCCAGGCAACCAAATTACCCTATTAAAAAATGGGGTATAGAGCTTAACAAAGAATTTTCAACAGAAGAAACTCGAATGGCCGAGAAGCACCTAAAGAAATGCTCGGCATCCTTAGTCGTCAGGGAAATGCAAATCAAAACAACCCTGAGATT
>NW_021615536.1:0-3590 GCF_004785775.1 Grammomys surdaster
TCCATCTGCCATGGATGCTCCTGTCTGGGTGAACTGAAGGAAGATTACCATGAATGAAAGTGTTGTGTGGGGCAAAGAGCACCTGATTGTTCTTCCAAGAGGTGGTGCTCTCTGACTTCTTCCTTGTACTCAGAGAAGAGCTGGGGGCCAGTGAAATGGCTCAGTGGGCAACAGTGCCTGCCATCAAAACTGAAGACCACACCCAGTTCAATCTTTGGACCCACATGCTTTTAGGAGAGACCAGTGTATGTTAGTTGCTCTCTGGTTTCTACATTCAAATCATGACACATATGTTTCCAACCCCAAAGATATGAATACATATCAATTTTTAATTAAGATAGAGTAAGCATGCAAGTCAAGTCTTGGAGATGGTATGGTCTTTGGGATTGGCAACATGATCTTCATGGAAGCCAGGGCTTCTGGAGATAGAAGGCTCTTCTCTCCTGGGACATGACCAGTGATTTTAATCTCATTTATTTTTTTCTGTTCTTCTGTGTATTCCTTGCTCCAGGAGGCTCACAGAATTTAATATCCAGGCTAGTGTGTTCTTAATGATTCCATTTATGGGGCCAGATTGCAAGAAAGGCAGCCTCTTTCTGAGTATTTACGTACTAGTGAACCCAACAACTCCACATAGTATCTGGTGTTCTGTGTAGGGTGGTGCACTGTTCCCTGAATAGCTCTCTGGCTAAATAAGAGGACGGAAATGATTTTGTCAGATGGGAGAACCTGAGAGCTCAGGTTGCTTCTCTCTGGCTGGAGTAATGGAGCTCTCCACTGGCCCTGCTCCCATCTGGAGCTACAGCTGGATATGGAGATCTGGGCCTAAGACAGTGGAGGGGCAGCAGATGGTGGCTTATGCAAGCTAAGTCCCACCTGCTGTCTGCCCTGATGGCCTTGAGTCTGTGCTAGTTCTCATAGCTGGAAGTCTCTTTGCTGTAGGGACAGCAGAAGCAGAAGCATGGCAGAAGCATGACCTGGCAAACAGAACTTGCAAGACAATGACACATCTTCTCCCAAGAGTTTATTTCAGGGGAAAGCAGCAATTCAACCAAAGCAATGAAACTTGGGTTTGGTGTAAAAATGAAAATACAAACCCTTCAAACACCTTCAAACACAGATTAGGAAAATGTCTCATGTGAGGTGGAGGTAAAAGACGGTATGACAGATTGTGAGTAATGGTTGTAATCTGAGTCTTAGCCTTTTCTGTGGGGCTAGGTAGTTTACCTGTGCCTCGTGACCAGCCCCACTATAACCATTTAGAAATGTTGATCTGGCCAGGGAGTGGTGACACACCTTTAATCCCAGCACTTGGGAGGCAGAGGCAGGCACATTTGTGAGTTTGAGGCCAGCCTGGTCTACAGAGTGAGTTCCAGGACAGCCAAGACTACACAGAGAAACCCTGTCTAGAAAAAGCAAAGAAAAAGAAGAAAAAAAAAGTAATGTTTATCTGTGGTTAACAGTAGTTTTTCTTGCTGCCTCTTTCTAAACTCCTTCACTTTCCTCCAGAATTGTCCTATGTCATTTAGTGTTTACCATTTATGTACTCTCTCTGTGTGTGTACATGTACTTGTGTGTGTGTACATCTATGTAGAGATGAGAAAGTTAGTAACAAGAATTGGTTCTCTTCTTCCCACCATGTGGGTTCTGCGGATCAAATTAAGATCATCAGGCTTGGCAGCCAGCATCTTTACCCACTGGGACATCTTTCTGACCCAAAGTTGATAGTTCAGTTGTAGCCAAAGGTGACCTTGAACTTCTGATCCTGCTGCCTCTAAATTCTCTTCTGAGAATGCAGGTACATGGGATCACGTTTCAATTTATGAAGTGCTGACATCAAACCCAGGGCCATTTGTGTGCAAGCCTTCTGTAAACTGAGTTATAGCCACAGCTTGTTATTATTTTGAAAAAGTATTTATTTGGGTGGTTTGTAGGCATGTCTGTGCACCATTTGCATGCCTGGTGCATGCGGAAGCCAGAGGAAGGCACTGGAGCCACTGGAATTGTAGTTCTGGTGGTTCTGAGCGGCTCTGTGGGTACTGAACAGAACACAGGTCCTTTGGAACAGCAGCCAGTATGCCCCCACATCCTCATTACATTTTAATACCCTGAGTCCATTAGTATCTGATTTATATGAGCTGAAAAAGAAAAGGCTGTTTTTGTTTTTTGTGTGTCTAAGAATGGATTTATTTATTTATTTATTGCCCCTATGTAGGGGCAGCAGCATCCTGCCTACCTCTGCGCTCACCTACATGGAAATGCCAGCATTCAGGGATATTGTTCTAGAGACTATCAGCTTCAATATCACTCATTACTGTTGCTTTGTCCTATATGGCAGAGCTTCTGGGTGCACATGTTGGTCTAGGCAGGACGCAGGCAGAGGTGGGCACTAAGCATCTTGAATGAGTATGTGGCTGGGCATGTGGGTCCCACAGCTTTCATGCAAGGCATTGGTGAGAAGCTGGCCAATTCCACACATCCTCTTGGGTTAGTGGACAACTCTGGGCAGCTGGCCCATCCTGTCCCTAAGGCAGCATTTTTGGAAACAAAAAGCAGTGACCTGAGGCAGCTCCCTACCTGCCACCCAGCTCAGGACAGAAGTGAATTTATTACTGCTATGGATGTCTTGGGACACAGGGCACAATTTCTTCAATGATACTTGTCTTAACTAGATAGAGCCTGGACAAGAGGGTTGTTGCTTTGTGTATAGAGAACAGTCTGGATTCATGAATCCAGTGACATGCCAGGCTAAGGCCTTCCTCTCTAACCTTGTTCGGGGGAAGTGTGTCAAATCTGGAGTCCAATGCTGTGTCTTCCTGGCCTTGTTGTGTTGGGCTCACATAGAGGTTATAGGGACCTAAGCAAGACATCTCGTTCTGCCCTAGTCCCTGTGGGCCTTTGGGTAAATGTGCTAACTTCTCTGCCTGGTTTTCCAACCTGTGCAGATAGGATTGTACTTGAGGCCATGGCCCGGGGTTAGAAGAGTTAGCACACATGGCTGTCTCCCAGCAGTCAGGGCTGAGCTGCAGTTTCTCATCTGAGTTACAGGAATACTGGGGCATATGGCAGGATTACTCCTGGTTTTCTCTGGACCAGTGGAGCTGTGGGACTGGTTTTGGCCACTGAGCTAGGAATGAAATGTTGTGTCCTTCCGGGGCAGACTCTTAATCAGCACTGCCACAGGTTTTCCCTCTGACCCAGTGACTGGTGGCATGGTGACAGTTCTTTGAGTCTCTGGGAGTGACCCCAAAGTGGCATCAATAAATTGATGCTTACCACAAGCCTGTGTTTCTGCCAAGACGGAGCCATCTGAGGGGTATTGGCTGCTGCAGTGTATCTTCACAGATCCTGACCATACATGTCTTATGTAGGTCTCAGGATTAAAATGTGTATGTGAAATGTCAAGGAAGAGCGGGCACTGAGGTAGGGAGTGGAGGGAAAGACATTTTCCTTCCACAGATTTACTTTTACCTATGTGTGTATGCCAGAACCTGAAGGGAATTTATTTGGTGAGGAGAGAGCAGACCAGAAGGAGGGATGGTGGGAGGGGCAAAGATGAGCAAAGTACAAGGACAGGTGTGAAGAATTAG
>NW_021615537.1:0-5153 GCF_004785775.1 Grammomys surdaster
AAAATATTGACACAACTATCAAAGAAAATGCAAAATGCAAAAAGTTGCTATCTCAAAATATCCAGGAAATCCAGGACACAATGAGAAGACCAAACCTAAGGATAATAGGTATAGATGAGAGTGAAGATTCCCAACTTAAAGGGCCAGTAAATATCTTCAACAAAATTATTGAGGAAAACTTCCCTAACCTAAGGAATGAGATGCCCATAATCACACAAGAAGCCTACAGAACGCCAAACAGACTAGATCAAAAAAGAAATACCTCCCGTCACATAATAATCAAGACTCAAAATGTACAAAACAAAGACAGAATTTTAAAAGCAGTAAGGGAAAAAGGCCAAATAACATATAAAGGCAAACCTATCAGAATTACACCTGACTTCTCACCAGATACTATAAAAGCCAGAAGATCCTGGACAAATATCATACAAACCCTAAGAGAACATAAATGCCAGCCCAAGCTACTTTACCCAGCAAAACTCTCAATTACCATAGACGGAGAAACTAAGATATTCCATGACAAAACTGAATTTACACAGTATCTTCCCACAAATCCAGCTTTACAAAGGATAATAGCAGGAAAGCTCCAATACAAGGAGGGCAATCATACCCCAGAAAGAGCAAGAAAATAATCCTTTTCCATCAAACCCAAAAGAAGATAACCACACAAATGATGTCTCCACTATTAGCAAAAATGACAGGAAGCAAGAACACCCTCTCCTTAATATCTCTTAACATCAATGGACTCAATTCCCCAATAAAAAGGCATAGGCTAACGGACTGGATACGCAAACAGGACCCAGCTTTTTGCTGCTTACAGGAAACCCACCTCAGTGACAAAGACAGACACTACCTTAGAGTAAAAGGTTGGAAAACAATTTTTCAAGCAAATGGCACTAAGAAACAAGCGGGAGTAGCCATTCTAATATCGAATAAAATCAACTTTCAACTTAAAACTATCAAAAAGGATAAGGAAGGGCATTTCATACTTGTCAAAGGAAAAGTCAACCAACATGAACTCTCAATTCTGAATATCTATGCGCCAAATACAAGAGCATCGAATTTCATAAAAGAAACCTTACTAAAGCTCAAAACACACATTGCACCTCACATAATAATAGTGGGAGACTTCAACACCCCACTCTCAGCAATTGATAAATCATGGAAACAGAAACTAAATAGAGATACAGTAAAACTAACAGAAGTTATGAACCAAATGGACTTAACAGATATCTATAGAACATTTCACCCTAAAGCAAAAGAATATACCTTTTTCTCAACACCTCATGGTACCTTCTCCAAAATAGACCATATAATTGGGCACAAGACAGGCCTCAACAGATATAAGAAAATTGAAATAAGTCCCTGCATCCTATCAGATCACCATGGTCTAAGGCTGGTCTTCAAAAATGACAAAGAGAATGGAAAGCCCACATTTACATGGAAACTGAACAACACCCTACTCCTTGATAATCAGGTAAGGGAAGAAATAAAGAAAGAAATTAAAAACTTTTTAGAATTTAATGAAAATGATGACACATCATACCAAAATTTATGGGATACAATGAAAGCAGTGCTAAGAGGAAAATTCATAGCTCTAAGTGCCTACAAAAAGAAACTGGAGGGAGCATACACTAACAGCTTGACAGAGCACCTGAAAGACCTAGAACAAAAAGAAGCTAATACACCCAAGAGGAGTAGAAGGCAGGAAATAATTAAACTCAGGGCTGAAATCAACCAAATTGAAACAAAAAGAACTATCCAAAGAATCAATAAAACCAGGAGCTGGTTCTTTGAGAAAATCAACAAGATAGATAAACCCTTAGCTAGACTAATCAGAGGGCAGAGAGACAGTATCCAAATTAATAAAATCAGAACTCAAAAGGGGGACATAACAACAGAAACTGAGGAAATTAAAAAAATCATCAGATCCTACTACAAAAGCCTATATTCAACAAAATTGGAAAATTTGGATGAAATGGACAATTTCCTAGACAAATACCAGTTGCCAATGTTAAATCAGGACCAGATAAACCATCTAAACAGTCCCATAACCCCAAAAGAAATAGAAGCAGTCATTAAAAGTCTCCCTACAAAGAAAAGCCCGGGACCAGACGGTTTTAGTGCAGAATTCTATCAGACCTTCAAGGAAGACCTAATCCCAATTCTTTTCAAACTATTCCACAAAATAGAAACAGAAGGTACACTACCCAACTCATTCTTTGAAGCCACAATTACACTCATACCTAAGCCACACAAAGACCCAACAAAGAAAGAGAACTTCAGGCCAATCTCCCTTATGAACATTGATGCAAAATTACTCAATAAAATTCTAGCGAACCGAATTCAAGAACACATCAAAACAATTATCCATCACGATCAAGTTGGCTTCATCCCAGGAATGCAGGGTTGGTTCAATATTCGGAAATTCATCAATGTAATCCATTATATAAACAAACTCAAAGAAAAAAACCACATGATCATCTCACTAGATGCTGAGAAAGCATTTGACAAAATTCAACACCCCTTCATGATAAAAGTCTTGGAAAGGTCAGGAATTCAAGGTCCATACCTAAACATAGTAAAAGCAATTTACAGCAAACCAGTAGCCAGCATTAAACTAAATGGAGAGAAACTTGAAGCAATCCCACTAAAATCAGGGACTAGGCAAGGCTGCCCACTCTCCCCCTACTTATTTAATATAGTATTGGAAGTCCTAGCCAGAGCAATTAGGCAACACAAGGAGGTCAAAGGGATACAAATTGGAAAGGAAGAAGTCAAAATCTCACTATTTGCAGATGATATGATAGTATACTTAAGTGACCCCAAAACTTCCACCAGAGAACTCTTAAACCTGATAAACAACTTTAGCAAAGTGGCTGGATATAAAATTAACTCAAGCAAATCAGTAGCCTTCCTCTACTCAAAAGATAAACTGGCTGAGAAAGAAATTATGGAAATGACACCCTTCAAAATAGTCACAGATAATATAAAATACCTTGGTGTGAACCTAACCAAGCAAGTAAAAGACCTGTATGACAAGAACTTCATTCCCCTGAAGAAAGAAATCGAAGCCGATCTCAGAAGATGGAAAGATCTCCCATGCTCATGGATTGGAAGGATTAATATAGTAAAAATGGCTATTTTGCCAAAAGCCATCTACAGATTTAATGCAATCCCCATCAAAATTCCCACTCAATTCTTCTTAGAGATAGAAAGAGCAATCTTAAAATTTATTTGGAATAACAAAAAACCCAGGATTGCGAAAACTACTCTCAGCAATAAAAGAACTTCTGGAGGAATCACCATCCCCGACTTCAAGCTGTACTACAAAGCAATAGTGATAAAAACTGCATGGTATTGGAACAGAGACAGGCAGGAGGATCAGTGGAATAGAATAGAAGACCCAGAAATGAACCCCCATACCTATGGTAACTTAATCTTTGACAAAGGGGCTAAAACCATCGAATGGAAAAAAGATAGCATTTTCAACAAATGGTGCTGGTCCAACTGGTGGTCAGCATGTAGAAAAATGAAAATTGATCCATACTTATCTCCTTGTACAAAGCTCAATTCCAAGTGGATTAAGGACCTCCACCTAAAACCAGCCACACTGAAACTAATAGAAGAGAAACTGGGAAAAAGCCTGGAATACATAGGCACAGGGAAAAAGTTCCTGAACAGAACGCCAATGGCCTGTGCTCTAAGACCAAAAATTGACAAATGGGACCTCATAAAGCTGCAAAGCTTCTGTAAAGCAAAGGACACAGTCAATAGGACAGAGCGGCAACCAACAGATTGGGAAAAGATATTCACCAATCCTACATCTGATAAAGGGCTAATATCCAAGGTATACAAAGAAATGAAGAAATTAGACTCTAGACAATCAAAGAACCCTATTAAAAAATGGAGCACAGACCTGAACAAAGAATTCTCAACTGAGGAAGCTCGAATGGTTGAGAAGCACCTAAAGAAATGTTCAGCATCCCTAGTTATCAGGGAAATGCAAATGAAAACAACACTGAGATTCCACCTCACACCAGTCAGAATGGCTAAGATCAAAAACACAGGTGACAGTACATGTTGGCGAGGATGTGGAGAAAGAGGAACACTCCTCCACTGTTGGTGGGATTGTAAACTGGTACAACCACTATGGAAGGCAGTCTGGCGGTATCTCAGAAAATTGAACATAGCGTTACCCAGGGACCCAGCTATACCACTCCTGGGCATATACCCAAAAGAAGTTTCAACATACAACAGGGACACATGCTCCACCATGTTCATAGCAGCCTTATTTATAATAGCCAGAAGTTGGAAAGAACCCAGATGCCCTTCAACAGAAGAATGGATGCAGAAAATGTGGTACATTTATACAATGGAGTACTACTCAGCTATTAAAAACAATCAGTTCACAAAATTCCTAGGCAAATGGATGGAGCTGGAAAATATCATCTTGAGTGAGATGACCCAATCTCAAAGGAACATACATGGTATGCACTCACTGATAAGTGGATATTAGCCCAAAAGCTCACAATTTCTAAGAATCTTCATATAGACCACATAAAACTCACATAGAAGAAGGAAGACCAAAGTATGAATGCGTTGGTCCTTTTTAGAAGGAGCATCAAAAGTTTCAACCAGAACTCCCAAAGTCTAAACCACCAACCAGAGAGCACAAAGGGAGGGACTCACGCACCTGTATAGGGAATTGAGGGTGACCTTGTTAGACTCCAGTGAAAGTGGAGGGCCAAGGTCCCCAAAAGTTTGGATCCCCTACTGTGTTGGAATTCGAGAGCAGGGAGATGGGACTGGGAGGATGTTTGGAGCACACCATCACAAAAATTAGGAGGAAGGGGTAGGGGATAAGGGATTTGGGGGGAGAATGAGAAAGGAGACAACATTGAAAGGTAAATACGTATAATACCCAATAAAAACCCCACACAGATAAAGGATTTAAAAAAAAGGAAGTCTATTTATTTTAAATTAATTTCAAAAGTTTCTAGGAGATGCAAATTGGCTAAGATACTATTTTAAGCTCTCCACAAAAGAATTTAAATCTCTGTTCAATATTCTCAAGAGAGAGGTAAACCCTAACTTCCTCAACAGTTAATTGACAAAAGAGAGGTAATCTCACAAAAAGTAGAAAAAGCTAT
>NW_021615538.1:0-7659 GCF_004785775.1 Grammomys surdaster
AGGGGAGAGAGAGAGAGAGAGAGAGAGAGAAAGAGAGAGAGAGAGAGGAGATAACAAACAAAAACAAATTTCTTTTACAATGAATAAAATATGGGGCCAGCCAGATGGTTTAGTGGGTAGAAGCACCTGGTATGCAAACCTGGTAGCCATAACCAAGTGCTGTCCTAGAACCTACATGTGCTGATAAATTTTAATTTCTGATAGAATCATCAGGAAAAAGTCTCAATGAGGAATTGTCTAGATCAGGTTGACCTGTGGGTGTGTCTGTGGGAAGCTGTCTTGATTTCCCTAATTTGGGCTGAGGGGTGGGACTGGAGGGGAATGGGCAGGGAGAATGGGACACGCCCATTGTGGGTGGTGCCATACTCTATGAGCAGACCAGTGCTTCCCAATCTTTCTAATCCTGTGACCCTTTAACACACTTCTCATGTTGTGATGAACCCTAACCATAAAATTATTTTTGTTGCTACTTCATAACTGTAATTTTGGTACTGTTATGAATCATAATGTAAATATCTGTGTTTTCTGATGATCTCAAGTGACCCCTGTGAAAGAATCATTCAACCTCCTCCAACCCCAAAGAGGTCTTGACTCACAGGTGAGACCACTGGTTTAAGTCAACAGAGAAGCCAGGTGACTTAACATGAACCTTTAATCCCAGTACTCAAGAAGCAGAGAAATATGTCTGCACGTTCAGCCTGGTCTACATAGTGGAGTTCCAGGCCAGCCAGGGCTACATAGTGAGAACTGTATCCCCACCAAAAACAGAAACAAAAAACAGACAGAAAGGGCAGAGAAAGCCAGCCGAGCACTGAACATCCATGCATTCATGTTTCTCTCTATCTTGGATGTAATATGACTAGCTGCCCCTCCACTCCTGCACGGGCACACATCCACACATACTCACACACTCACGTGGAACACTGAGCCATCGGACACTGAGCAATCACTGCAAAGGATGTCCCCACAGAGCAGATAACAGGTAGAGAGGCACGTAAAATATAAAACTGCCACTGTCACATGGCCACACACAGCTAAAGATTGTTTTTAAACAGCACACCCAGCAGAGAAGGGGTGTGGCTGGGGGAGTGGCTCAGTTGGTAAGAGAGCTAGCTTCACAAGCATTGGGTCCTGACTTTGAATCCCTACCACCAGTGTAAGAAGCTGGGTGTTGCTGGGCATTGTGGCACATGCCTTTAAGCCCAGAACTCAGGAAGCAAAGGCAGTTGGATCCCTGAGTTGGAGGCCAGCCTGGTCTACAAAGCAAGTTCCAGGACAGCCAGGGCTACATAGGGAAACCCAATCTTAAAAAAACAAACACAAACAAACAAACAAACAAACAAAAAAACAAGCTGAGTGTGGCTGTGAGCACATGTAACCCAGTTCTGGGGCTTGCTAGCTCCAGACTGAATGGAAGACCCTGTCTCATGGAACTAAGGTAGAGAATGATGGAGAAGGTCGCCCTACTGTGTAGGACAGCACATGTGTATAGAACACCATAAGAAACACACACACAAACAACGACGAGAATAAATAACACTTAGGGTGGAGGCCGGAGACTTTAAAGAGTTTTTATATGTTCTCTCTAATTCTAAACTTAAAAGGTTTCCTTTTATTTGTTTTTCTGTTTTGTTTTGAGTTCTATTTTCATGACAGGGTCTCCCTATGTAGCCCAGGCTGACCTTGAGATCTTGATCCTCCTGCCTCAGCCTCCTAAGTACAGAGATGACAGGCATGTACCACCAAGCCAGGTCTGTGAATTCTTTTTAGATGTTTTGGGGGTTCTGGGAAAACGGCTCAGTCAGTAAGCCTCTTACAGCTAGAGCTTGAGAGCCTGAGTTTAGGTCTCAGGCACATTTGTAATCCCAGCACTAAGGAGGCAGAGGCAAGAGACTTCCCAGAATTCAAGAGTCAGCCAGCCTAGCTGAATGGGTGAGCTCCAGGTTCAGTGAGAAACCCTGTCACAAAGCAATAAAGTGGAAGGAGATTGAGGAAGACCCCCAACATTGACTTCTGACCTTCACACACACTTCACACACACTTAAAAAATATATTTTAAGTCAGGCAGTGCTGGTGCATGTCTTTAATCCCAGCACTTGGAAGGCAGAGGCAGGCAGATCTCTGTGTGTTCGAGGCCAGGCTGGTCTACAGAGTGAGTAACAGGACAGCCAGGGCTACATAGAGAAATTCTGTCTCAGAAAAAAGAATGATGGCTGGACAAATAGATAGATGATAGATAAATAGATAGATAGATAGATAGATAGATAGATAGATAGATAGATAGATAGACAGATGAGAGACAGATAGATGAGAGATAGGTAGGTAGGTAGGTATGCAGGCAGGCAGACAGACAAATTTCCAAGTGTTTTAGGGAGTTGGCTAAGCAGTTAAGAGCACTTGCTGCTTTACAGAGGACCTTAGCTCTGGTCCTAGAACCCATGTCGTGTGTCTCACAAATGCCTGAAAGTTCAATTTCAGGGGATTCGGCACCATCTTTGGCCTCCAAAGCCATCTTTGGTTATGTGGCATACACATGCACAGACATATACATAGTTAACAATAACAATGAATTTTACAATATTTTGATAGGTACTATTTATTAGGGTTTTCTTTTTCAGAGTTGGAGGTAGAGCCAAGGCTTTTCACAGTTGTGTGCCAGTTAAGCACTGGACCCTGGCACTGAGCACCACCCTTCCATTCATGCAGAGAGAGTCTTAAAGAGAAAAACAAGCTTCATCCTTTTTGAGCCAGTCATGGTAGTGATGTCTGTAGTCCCAGCATTCAAGGGCTACAGCAGGAGGATCATAAGTTTGACATCACCCTATGCTACATAGGAAGACCCTGTTTCCAAAAAACATACAGTACGGACTAGAGACGGTTCAGCAGTTGCGAGCACTTATTCTTGCACAGGACGTGAGTTCGATTCCCAGCACCCACATCTAGTGACTCATAGCTGTCCATAACTCCAGTTCCAGCAGGTCCAATGCCCTCTTCTAACATGGTACACAGGCATGCATGCAAGCAACATACTCATAAAATAGAATAAATAAATAAATATTAACAAAATATGTTAAGTAAATTTATATTATAAACATAGAATGAATAATTCTTAAAAGTTAAAAACATAATAATAAAGAGTAGTAGTCATCGTCGCTTTGGGTTGGAGCTGTGATTACAGGAGGCCCCCATGAAATGCGTCTAACGGCAGATGGTTCACAAATGCTCAAAAGCAAGCCACAGCCTGATGAGGCTCCCCGCATTCCCATCTGGTCTCCAACAAGGGATAGCTAAATGACCTCTGGTGACACTCAGCAACAATCTGGGTGGATGGATGGATGGAGCTGGTGCCTAAGTGGAGAAAAAGATACAACCATAGACTCATGATAAGAATCCTGCTAGCCAGCCATCCCAGGCAGAGGAAAAACTCAGAAGAGAGGCTGGGGAACCTTGAGGGATGTCATTCACCGAGGAGCCAGTCATGAGTGCCTGTGTCCTCAGAACAATAGGGCTAGAAGATAAGGTAGAGTGTACTTACAATCCTTGCATGCTGGAGGCTGACACAGGAGGATTGTAAGTTTGAGGGCAGCCTGAGTTACGTAGTATGACCGTACCACAAAGAAAGAGAGGATGGGAGAGAGAGCATGTGTGAAAGCGCTTCTTCCCATCAAACATGTCTGGGGCAAATTCCTCCATCCACACTGCAAGTCTAACATGCAGATCAACGTGGACCTGGACTACCCACACGCAATCACCTGCATGATGAGATGCTTGCCTTTGTTTTTATGTATGTGAGTGTCTATATGTATGTGTTCACGTGTGTGCACAGGGGACATGTGTGTGCCAAAAGAAGGTCCCAGATCCCATGGGAATAGAGTTACATATGGTTATAACCCACTATGTGGGTGTTGGGAATCGAATTTGAGTCCTGTGGAAGAGCAGCTAGTGCGTGCTCTTCACTCCTCTCACTGGGATCTGGGGGCTTGACAGTCCAGCTAGGATGGCTACCCATTAGGCTTCAGAATGGTTTCTATCACTAGACCTCAGCTAGGCAAAGTGGTCCAGGCCTGTGATCTCAGCACTGAAGAAAATGAGGCAGGAAGATGGCTGCTGGTGTCAGACCAAGCTGGACTACAATATGAGATGTTCTCAAGACATACACACAAAACCAGACCTCATCCCCATCTGCCCCACATGAAAACTGCCAGTGGGCCCTGTGCCCACTAACCAGGTTCAGATAAATAATCCCTGAACCAGTCTGTGAGAGTTCTGAAGCCTGTGAACCTCAAAGAAATAGAAAGAGAGAGATTCTGGGGCTCAAAGATGAACCCAAGGCCAAACAAAGAAAAGCCAGTGTCAAGCCAACTATGTTACTGGGGATGGAGCCCAGGGCCTTATACATGCGGGGGTGGGGGTGCTCTACCACTGAGCCACACCCCAACCCCTCACTGGGGGATTCTAAGCAAAGTCTCTACCATGTAGCTTCAGCCAGAGCCCTGCTTCCCATGATCATGACAGATCTGAGACATAGGAACATCACTGTCTTGGAATTCCAGGGAGGGACTTGAAGCAGCTTTGACCAGGCCACCTACAAAGGATACTGGAGGCACTGACCTTCTCCAACTTCTCAAAGTGCTCCCGGAGGAATCGCAGCGGCCGGTCCGGCTTGGCAACACAGAGGTGCACAATGCATTCCTTGAGCACCTGCTGGATGCCATGTTTCTGCACATAGATCTCGCATCCTTTCAGAGAGTCCTCGTCCTCCGAGTGGAAGCACGACGGGGAGGCCATGGTCAGAATGTCTTCTTACGCTCCTGTTACAGAAGATAAAATCAGCTTTAGGAGGTGCTGGGGAAGCCAAACTGTCCTGCCGTGGTGCTTTATAAAGTACACGTGGGCTGGGCCTGGTGGTATAGGCCTGTCATGCCAGCTACTCAGAAGACAAAAGCAGGAGGATTGTGAGTTCAAGGTCTGCCTGAACAGGACCAGCCTATACAACTTAGTGAGAACCTGTCTCTAAGAAAACAGTAAAAGGAAGCGTACACTGGGTTTGCAGAATATGACTTAGTTGGTAAAACACTAGCCTCGTGTGTAGATTTCAGCCCCTGCACCAATAAACTCTGCAACGATGCATACCTATAACCCCAGTGCTCCTCAGGAGGTGGAGACATGGAGATAAGGAGTTCAAAGCCAGCCTGTGCTACACAAGTTGTAGGCTATCCTAGTCTATGTAGACTTAGTCTTTAAAAAGAGGGAGGGCAGGGGGAGACACTGACAGGATGGTTCAGTAGGTAAAACATCTAAGGCCCAAGCATGAAGACAGAAGGTCAGAGCCACATAAATGCCGGATGGACGTGGTGGCCTGCAATCCCAGTGTGTGGGAAGTGAAGCCAAGGGGGCTAGCTAGCTAGCTAGACTATCTGAGCCAGCCAGCAGTGAGTTCAGGGAGAAACTCTGCCTCAATATGTAAGGTGGGAAGTGGTCAAGGAATGCACCCAGCACCAACCACTGGCCTTCTACACACACACACACACACACACACACACACGCTCACATGCACGCAAAACATTTAAAAAAAAAAAAGAACAGAGGGTTGTACATCAGTGCAAGAGGGCCTGCCCAGCAGGTAAGGTTTATTGCTAATGATTAACCCCAGTGAAGGGTGTAACGCCAGAAGTCACGTTTGTCAGAGGTCCTTCTCTGATGAGGTGGTTCATCACTCAAAGGCTCAAACGCTTTCTTTCGGGGATGGGAAAGATCAAGTATAATTTGTATATGGTTCTCTCTCCATTTCTGAGAAATTTCAGGTGGAATAAGTTGGGTGTTTGGCGCCCCCACTATGCAAACCATGATGCCGAAGGGCTTCATTATTTTTCATCCACCTCCTCCTCCCCCCTTTTAAGGGCGCTGAGGAAATGTAGATGTTGTCACGATGTAGGGCCCCAGCGCGGGTGGGTGGGGCGAGGGGGGTTGCTGTGAAAGGATTGGGGTGACTTGTTTCATGAGAAAAGGAAAGGGGGTAAGGGAAACAATGGAAGTGAGCTGACAGGTGGGGGTGGGGGGCTTGGAAGGCAGTAACAGAGGCCCGAAAGCTCTAGAAGGCTCTAGTGTGTGTCCTGCGCAATGTTGAGTCACAGCGTCCAGGTCACCGCCCCGCCCCACACGGATTGGAGTCATCCAGCCTAGAGGCCTTGGGGTTTGAAGGGACCCCCATGGCGGACGAGGACGAGAACAAGGTACACCTGGCCTCTGAAGGATGGGGATCTCACACACACACACACACACACACACACACACACACACACACACTGACTCAGTCCCCAAGTCCTAGGCCCACCAGAGGAGCAGTTGGGGACGCCCCCAAATGGTGGTGGGTGCAGGAGGGCGCCCTCAGACCCTGTGTGGGTACAGGGGAACCAGCTCAACCCTGTCCTGGGAGCTTTTACAAGGGCCTGGTACCACCTCGGTCACCAACAGTTCCCCCCCCCCACATACCCGGGTAGCCCCGCGGGGCTGACGGCGTCCCTCCCCAAATCCCTCATGTTCCTGTGAGTCCCCTAGTTCCCGCTGAGACCTAGCTCCAGATAGTGCCGGGTCCCTACACAGACCCCACCCCAGGCTGCGTACCTGTAGATGCGCGGTGCCCGAGGCCGGAGGGAGGCAGCTGCGCGAGGACGCGGGGACGCGGGGACGGCGAGCGGGTCCCCGCACTGCAGCGGCGCCGCCCTCCGCCCGCCCCCGCTGCGCGCCGCCGGCCGCCAGGCCCCGCGCACCGCGCCCGCGCGGGTCGCCCACCGACCGCTGTCCTCCCCAGGGACCGCCCCACAGCTATCTCTGAATGTCAGGGACACACCGGAGCCCCGTCGCTCAGGCCCGGTGCTGCCACCCCAATCCTTTTCCCCTAAGCTCGCCCGACCTGGCTGGCGTGGATCCTCCCGGGCCCAGATGCTCTCTCTGCTCAGGGCACAGCACCGTGCTCTGTCTGAGCTGTCACCCTGGAGAGGGGGAAGTCTCATTCAGTGCCTGCCCACTCTAGAGCTGAGGCCTGTAGCAAAAATTAGCCACCACGCATCCTGTCCTGCGCCATCTGCTCCTGTGGGGACAGAGTCCATCTTCTCCCAATGATCTAAGCCGCTGGAGGGAGGATGAGGCTCGAAGGTACTGGAGAAGACATCTCCAATCTTCCTGGCCTGTCTATATTCTCCAGTCTGCCACTTACCTGTCCCTCCACTCACCTGTCCACACACTCTACTCACCAGTCTATTCCGTGTACCCTACCCCACCCCCCCACCCACGCCCACCCCGTCTATCTACACTCAGCTGCTCCTCGTGTTGTTCCTGCACTCACCTGTCCACATTCCCTATCCTTCAGTGGTACCCCATTACCCAGCTGCCTGATACCTCTTGCCACATTCACCAGGCCACCCCCTCCTGACACACATGCCTCCACATGGCCACCAACCTGGCCTGTGCTCTCAGCGGGCAGGGCTGACTATGGGCCACAGCTCTTCCTTCACATGTGAAGATAAACTGTGGTAATAAGGACTTGCTGCTCCGGAACAGGGCTCGCTTGATGCTTGCCTAGCATGCATGAGCTCGGGGTCCTGTCACCAGCAATGCACCAACATGGTGGCACACACCTGTGATCTCAGCACTTGGGAT
>NW_021615539.1:0-3961 GCF_004785775.1 Grammomys surdaster
GGTGAATATTGATTACTCATGTTCATTTATTTCTGAATTACTATTATCTGTGACTGATGACTATTGATATTTTTGCTCTATTTATTTATGGTTTACTATTCAATATGGATTATGACTATTTATTATTCATGTTCATTTATATCTGACTTACTATTTACCATGAATTCTGAATATTGATTATTCCTGTTCATTAATTTATGACTTACTATTTTCTATGACTGATGACTATTGATATTTGAGCTTTATTTATATCTGACTTCCTATTAAATATGAATGATGACTATTGGTTATTCATGATCATTTATTTCTGCTTTACTATTATCCACGAATCGTGAATATTGATTATTCCTGTTCATTTATTTCTGATTTACTATCATCTATGACTGATGACTATTGATACTTCAGCTTTACTTATTTCTGATTTCCCATGAACTATGATTGATGACTACTTATTAATCATGTTTTTTGTTTCTGATTTACAATTTTCCACGAATGGTGAATATTGATTATTCATGTTCATTTATTTCTCACTTAATATTTTTTTTGTCTGATGACAATTGATGCTTCAGCTTTTTATGTTTCTGATTTACTATGAACTATGACTGATGAATATTGATTATTCATGTTAATTCATAAATTGATAAGGAGACCATTTGATTTGTAAAGGAATGTGATTTAAAAAAGATTTCCTGATAAAATTAAACATTGCCTTGGCAAAAATTCATAAAATTGAAAACACTGTGGAAAAATCAAACAAAAGAGATGTCAAAGAACTTTATGAAAAAGGAGTAATTTGCATTTAAATTCATAAAAAATAGAAAATTGATAAGGAGAACATTTGATTTGTACAGGAATGTGATTTAAAACAGTTTTTCCTGATAAAATTGAACATTTATTTGTCAAAAAATTCATAAAATTGAAAACACTGTGGAAAAAGCTAGTGAAAAATTCAGGAAAAATAATGAAAACTTGAAGAAATATTACACAGTCAATAATAAACTATAATCAAACGGAAGAGAAATCAAAGTAAATTATGAAAAAGAAGAAATTTGCATTTAAAATTCATAAAAAATAGAATATTGATAAGGAGACCATTTGATTTGTACAGGAATGTGATATGAAACTGTTTTTCCTGATAAAATTGATCATTTACTTGGCAAAAAATTCATTCATAAAATTGAAAACACTGTGGAAAAAACAAACAAAAGAGATATCAAACAAATTTATGAAAAAGGAGAAATTTGTATTTAAAATTAAAAAAATAGTAAACTGATAAGGAGCTCATTTGATTTGTAAAGGAATGTGATTTAAAACAGTTTTTCCTGATCATATTAAACATTTACTTGGCAAAAAAATTCATAAAATTGAAAACACTGTGGAAAAGCTAGGGAGAAATTCAGAAAAAAATAGTGAAAACTTGAAGAAATATTACAGAGTCAATAATAAACTGTAATCAAACGGAGGAGAATTCAAAGAAAATTATGAAAAAGGAGAAATTTACATTTAAAATTCATAACAAATAGAAAATTGATAAGGAGACCGTTTGATTTGCAAAGGAATGTGATTTCAAACAGTTTCTCCTGATAAAATTGAATATTTACTTGGCAAAAAACTCATAAAATTGAAACTACTGTGGAAAAATCAAACAAAAGAGATATCGGAGAAATTTTTAGAAAAGGAGAAATTTGCATTTAAAATTCATGAAAAATGGAAAATTGATAAGGAGAACATTTGATTCATAAAGGAATGTGATTTGAAACAGTTTGTCCTGATAAAATTAAACATTTACTTGACAAAAAATTCATAAAATTCAAAACAATGTGGAATATTCAAACAAAAGAGATATCAAAGAACTTTATGAAAAAAGAGTAATTTCATTTAAAATTCATAAAAAATAGAAAATTCATAAGGAGAGCTTTTGATTTGTAAAGGAATATGATTTAAAACAGTATTTCTTGATAAAATTGAACATTTACTCGGAAAAAAATTCATAAAATTGAAAACACTGTGGAAAAACCTAGTGAAAAATTCAGGAAAAATAGTGAAAATGTGAAGAAATATTACACAGTAAATAATAAACTACACTCTAACGAAAGAGAAATAAAAGAAAGTTATGAACAAGGAGAAATTTGCATTTAAAATTCATAAAAAATGAAAACCTTATAAGTGGACCAATTGATTTGTACAGGAATGTGATTTCAAACAGTTTCTCCTGATAAAATTCAACATTTACTTGGCAAAAAAATGATAAAATTGAAACTACTGTGGAAAAACAAACAAAAGAGATATTAAAATTTTTTTTAAAAAAGGAGAAATTTGCATTTAAAATTCATAACAAATGGAAAATTGATAAGAAGAACATAAGATTTGTAAAGGAATGTGATTTAAAATAGTTTCTCCTGATAAAATTGAACATTTACATGGCAAAAATTCATGAAATTGACAACAATTTGGAAAAATCAAACAAAAGAGATATCAAAGAAATTTTTAAAAAAGGAGAAATTTGCAAATAAAATTAATAAAAAAGGAAAATTGATAAGGAGAATCTTTGATTTGTAAAGGAAAGTGATTTAAAACAGTTTTTCCTGATAACATTAAACATTTACTTGGCAAAAAATTCATAAAACACAAAACACTGTGGAAAATCAAAAAAAAGAGATATCAAAGAACTTTATGAAAAAGGAGTAATTTGCATTTAAAATTCATAGAAAATAGAAAATTGATAAGGAGATCATTTGATTTGTAAAGGAATGTGATTTAAAACAGTATTTCCTGATAAAATTGAACATTTACTTGGCAAGAAATTCATAAAATTGAAAGCACTGTGGAAAAATCAAACAAAAGAGATATCAAAGAAATTTATGAAAAAGGAGAAATATGCACTCAAAATGCATAAAAATTAGAAAATTAATAAGGAGACCATTTGATTTGTAAAGGAATGTGATTTGAAAAAGTTTTTCCTGAGAAAACTGAACATTTACTTGGCAAAAAATTCATAAAATTGAAAACTCTGTGGAAAAAGCTAGTGAAAAATTCAGAAAAATTAGTGAAAACTTGAAGAAATATTACACAGTCAATAATAAACTATAATGTAACGGAAGAGAAATCAAAGAAAATAATGAAAAAGGAGAAATTTGTATTGAAAATTAATAAAAAATTGAAAATTGACAATGAGACCATTTGATTTGTAAAGGAATGTGATTTACAACAGTTTCTCCTGATAAAATTGAACCTTTACTTGGCAAGAAATTCATGAAATTGAAAACACTGGCAAAATCAAACAAAAGAGATTTCAAAGAAATTTTTAAAAAAGGAGAAATTTGCATTTAAAATTAATACAAAAAGAAAAATTGATAAGGAGAACATTTGTTTTTTAAAGGAAAGAGATTTAAAACAGTTTTTCCTGATAAAATTAAACATTTACTTGGCAAAAAAATCATAAAACTGAACACACTGTGGAAAAAGCTAGTGAAAAATTCAGGAAAAATAGTGAAAACTTGAAGAAATATTACACAGTCAATAATAAACTATAATCAAACGGAAGAGAAATCAAAGTAAATTATGAAAAAGGAGAAATTTGCATTAAAAATTCATAAAAAATAGAAAATTGATAAGGAGACCATTGATTTGTAAAGGAATGTGATTTAAAACAGTTTTTCCTGATAAAATTGAACATTAAGTTTGCAAAATATTCATAAAATTGAAAACACTGTGGAAAAAGCTAGTGAAAAATTGAGGAAAAATAGTGAAAACTTGAAGAAATATTACACAGTCAATAATAAACTATAATCAAACGGAAGACAAACCAAAGAATGTTATGAACAAAGAGAAATTTGCTTTTAAAATGCATAAAAAATAGAAAATTGATAAGGAGAACATTTGATTTTTAAAGGAATGTAATTTAAAACAGTTCTTCCAAATAAAACTGAAGATTTACTTGGCAAAAAAATCATAAAATTGA
>NW_021615540.1:0-4432 GCF_004785775.1 Grammomys surdaster
AGCACTATAGAACTTATTGAACAAACCTCATGTAAAGATACATGCATTGCAGTGTTTTGTTACTTCCAGACCTAAAGGCAAGTACAACAGAGCTGAAAAAACCTAAATCATGTTACCTGTGACATTTCAGTTAGAAGTGTGTTTGGTTTACTGCAGAAACACTTTTCACACCAGGCCTTGTGTCTTATATTGTTTCATATGGAATGTCCAAGTAAGTTGCTAGATTCCAGCAGAAAAGCACTATAAAATGTATTGAACATACTTCATGTAAAGAAACACACATTGCAGTGTATTCTTACTTCCAGAGCTAAATGCAAGTACAAAAGAGCTGTAAACACCTAAATCATGTTACCTCTGACATTTCAGTTAGGTAGTGTGTTTGGTTTAAAGCTGAAACTCGTTTAACACCTGGCCATGTAACTTTCATTGTTATACATGGAATGTCCAAGTAAGTTGCTAAATTCCAGCAGAAAACCACTATAGAACGTACTGAACAAAGCTCATGTAAAGATACAGGCATTGCAGTGAATTCTTACTTCCAGAGCTATAGGCAAGTACAACTCCTGGAAAAATCTAAATCATGCAACATGTGACATTTCAGTTACAAAGTGGGTTTGGTTTACTGGAGAAACACTTTTAACACCCGGCCATGTATCTTTCATTGATACATATGGAATGTCCAAGTAAGTTGCTAGATTCCAGCAGAAAAGCACTATAGAAGGTACTGAACAAACCACATGTATACATACTCGCATTGCACTCTATTCTTACTTCCAGAGCTATGGGTAAGTACAACACAGCTGAAAACACCTAAATCATGTTACCTGTGACATTTCAGTTAGGAATTGTGTTTGATTTAAAGCAGAAACACTTTTAACACCCGGAAATGTATCTTACATTGTTTCATATGGAATGTCCATGTAAGTTGCTAGATTCCAGCAGAAAAGCACTATAGAACATACTGAACAAACCTCATGTAAAGATACAAGCATTGCAGTGTATTCTTACGTAAAGAGCTAAAGGCAAGTACAACACAGCTGGAAACACCTAAATCATGTTACCTCTGACATTTCAGTTAGGAAGTGTGTTTGGTTTAAAGCAGAAACCCTTTTAACACTAGGCCATGTATCTTACATTGTTTAGTATGTAATGTCCAAGTAAGTTGCTAGATTCCAGCAGAAAAGCACTCTAGAACATACTGAACAAACCTCATGTAAAGATACATGCATTGCAGTGTATTCTTACTTCCAGAGCTATAGGCAAGTACAACACAGCTGAAAACACCTAAATCTTGTTACCGGTGACATTTCAGTTAGGAAGTGTGTTTGGTTTACAGCAGAAACACTTTTAACACCCCGCCATGTATGTTACATTGTTTCATAGGGAATGTCCAAGTAAGTTGCTAGATTCCAGCAGAAAAGCAATATAGAACATACTGAACAAACCTCATGTAAAGATACAGGCATTGCAGTGAATACTTACTTCCAGAGCTAAAGGCAAGTACAACAGAGCTGGAAAAAGCTAAATCATATTGCATGTGTCATTTCAGTTATGATGTGTGTTTGGTTTACTGCAGAAACACTTTTAACACCCGGCCATGTATCTTTCATTGATACATATGGAATGTCCAAGTAAGTTGCTAGATTCCAGCAGAAAAGCACTATAGAACATACTGTACAAACATCATGTATAGATACACGCATTGCACTGTATTCTTACTTCCAGAGCTATAGGCAAGTACAACACAGCTGAAAACACCTAAATCATGTTACCTGTGACATTTCAGTTAGGAATTGTGTTTGATTTAAAGTAGAAACACTTTCAAAACCCGGCCATGTATCTTACATTGTTTCATATGGAATGTCCATGTAAGTTGCTAGATTCTAGCAGAATAGCACTATAGAACAAACTGAACAAACCTCATATAAAGATACACGCATTGCAGTGTATTCTTACTTCCAGAGCTTAAGGCAAGCACAATAGAGCTGAAAAAACCTAAATCATGTTACCTCTGACATTACAGTTAGGAAGTTTGTTTGGTTTAAAGCAGAAACGCTTTTAACACCGGGCCATGTATCTTACATTGTTTCGTATGGAATGTACAAGTAAGTTGCTAGATTCAGCAGAAAAGCACTATAGAACATACTGAACAAACCTCATGTAAAGATATATGCATTGCATTGTATTCTAACTTACAGAGCTCTAGGCAAGTACAACACAGCTGAAAACACCTAAATCATGTTACCTGTGACATTTCAGTTAGGAAGTGTGTTTGGTTTAAAGCAGAAACACTTTTATCACCCGGCCATGTATCTTACATTGTTTCATATGGAATGTCCAAGTAAGTTGCTAGATTCCAGCAGAAAAGCAATATAGAACATACTGAACAAACCTCATGTAAAGATACATGCATTGCAGTGTATTCTTATTTCCAGAGCTAAAGGCAAGTACAACACAGCTGAAAACACCTAAATCGTGTTACATGTGACATTTAGTTAGGAAGTGTGTTTGGTTTAAAGCAGAAACACTTTTAACAAACGGCCATGTATCTTACATTGTTTCATATGGAATGTCTAAGTAAGTTGCTAGATTCCAGCAGAAAAGCAATATAGAACCTACTGAACAAACCTCATGTAAAGATACAAGCATTGCAGTGTATTCTTACTTCCAGAGCTAAAGGCAAGTACAACACAGCTGAAAACATCTAAATCTTGTTACCTGTGACTTTTCAGTTAGGAAGTCTTTTTGGTTTAGAGGTGAAACACTTTTAACACCGGGCCATGTATCTTATATTGTTTCATATGGAATGTCCAAGTAAGTTGCTAGATTCCAGCAGAAAAGCACTATAGAATGTATTGAACATACTTCATGTAAAGATACATATATTGCAGTGTTTTCATACTTCCAGAGCTAAAGGCAAGTACTACACAGCTGGAAACACCTAAATCATGTTACATGTGACATTTCAGTTAGGAATTGTGTACAGTTTAAAGCTGAATCACTTTTAACACCCGGCCATTTATCTTACATTGTTATATATGGAATGTCCAAGTAAGTTGCTAGATTCCAGCAGAAAACACTATAGAACAAACTGAACAAACCTCATATAAAGATACAAGCATTGAAGTGAATTCTTACTTCCAGAGCTAAAGGCAAGCACAAAAGAGCTGAAAAAACCTAAATCATGTTACCTCTGACATTTCAGGTAGGAAGTGTGTTTGATTTAAAGCAGAAACACTTTCAAAACCCGGCCGTGTATCTTACATTGTTTCATATGGAATGTCCAAGTAAGTTGCTAGATTCCAGCAGAAAACACTATAGAACAAACTGAACAAACCTCATATAAAGATACACGCATTGCAGTGTTTTCTTACTTCCAGAGCTAAAGGCAAGTACAACACAGCTGAGAACACCTAAATCATTTTACCTGTGACATTTCAGTTAGGAAGTGTGTATGGTTTACAGGAGAAACACTTTTAACAATGGGCCATGTATCTTTCATTGTTACATATGGAATGTCCAAGTAAGTTGCTAGATTCCAGCAGAAAAGCACTGTAGAATATATTGAACAAACATCATGTAAAGGTAGACGCATTGAAGTGTATTCTTACTTCCAGAGCTAAAGGGAAGTACAACAGAGCTGAAAACACCTACATCATGTTAACTCTGACATTTCAGTTAGGAAGTATGTTTGGTTTAGCAGAAACACTTTTAACACCCGGCCATGTATGTTTCATTGTTACATATATAATGTCCATGTAAGTTGCTCGATTCCAGCCGAAAAGCACTATAGAATGTATTGAACAAACATCATGTAAAGATACACGCATTGCATTGTATTCTTACTTCCAGAGCTAAAGTCAAGTACAACAGAGCTGAAAACACCTAAATCATGTTACATGTGACATTTCAGTTAGGAAGTGTGTTTGGTTTACTGCAGAAACACTTGTAACACCCGGCATGTATCTTTCATTGTTTCATATGGAATGTCAAAATAATTTGCTAGATTCCAGCAGATAAGCACTATAGAACTTATTGAACAAACCTCATGTAAAGATACAAGCATTGCAGTGTATTCTTATTTCCCGAGATAATGGCAAGTACAACACAACTAAAAACACGTAAATCTTGTTACATGTGACATTTCAGTTAGGAATTGTGTTTGGTTTAAAGCAGAAACACATTTAACACCCGGCAATGTATCTTATATTGTTTCATATGGAATGTCAAAGTAAGTTGCTCGATTCCAGCAGAAAAGCACTATAGAACTTATTGAACAAACCTCATGTAAAGAAACACGAATTGCATTGTATTCTAATTCCAGAGCTAAAGGCAAGTACAAGAGAGCTGAAAACACCTAAATCATGTTACCTGTGACATTTCAGTTAGGAAGTGTGTTTGGTTTAAAGCAGAAACACTTTTAACACCTGGC
>NW_021615540.1:4532-5434 GCF_004785775.1 Grammomys surdaster
TGCAGTGTATTCTTACTTCCAGAGCTATAGGCAAGTACAACACAGCTGAAAACACCTAAATCAAGTTACCTGTGCCATTTCAGTTAGGAACTGTGTGTGGTTTAAACAGAAACACTTCTAAAACCCGGCCATGTATCTTTCATTGTTACATATGGAATGTCCAAGTAAGTTGCTAGATTCCAGCAGAAAAGCACTATAGAATGTATTGAACAAACATCATGTAAAGGTAGACGCATTGAAGTGTATTCTTACATCCAGAGCTAAAGGGAAGTACAACAGAGCTGAAAACACCTAAATCATGTTAACTCTGACATTTTAGTTAGGAAGTATGTTAGGTTTAGCAGAAACACTTTTAACACCAGACCATATATGTTCCAATGTTACATATATAATGTCCATGTAAGTTGCTCGATTCCAGCCGAAAAGCACTATAGAAAGTATTGAACAAACATCATGTAAAGATACACGCATTGCATAGTATTCTTACTTCCAGAGCTAAAGACAAGTAAAACACAGCTGGAAACACCTAAATCATGTTACCTGTGACATTTCTGTTAGGAATTGTGTTTGACTTAAAGCAGAAACTCTTGTACCATCTGGCCATGTATCTTTCATTGTTTCATATGGAATGTTCAAGTAAGTTGCTAGATTCCAGCAGAAAAGCATTATAGAACGTATTGAACATACTTCATGTAAAGAAACATGCATTGCAGTATATTCTTACTTCCAGAGCTAAAGGCAAGTACAAAAGAGCTGAAAACACCTAAATCATGTTACCTCTGACATTTCGTTAGGAAGTGTGTTTGGTTTAAAGCAGAAACACATTTAACACCCGGCCATGTACTTATATTGTTTCATATGGAATGTCCAATTAAGTTGCTAGATTCCAGCAGAAAAGCACT
>NW_021615541.1:0-1925 GCF_004785775.1 Grammomys surdaster
GGTTCATAACTTCTGTTAATGTCAAAGTGTCTCGGTTTAGTTTCTGTTTCCATGATCTGTCCATTGCTGAGAGTGGGGTGTTGAAATCCCCCACTATTATTGTGTGAGGTGTAATGTGTGTTTCGAGCTTTAGTAAAGTTTCTTTTATGTATGTAGGTGCCCTTGCATTTGGAGCATAGATGTTCAGAATTGAGAGTTCACCTTGGTAGGTTTTTCCTTTGATGAGTATGAAGTGTCCTTCCTTATCTTTTTTGATTAATTTTGGATGAAAGTCGATTTTATTTGATATTAGAATGGCTACTCCAGCTTGTTTCTTGGGACCATTGGCTTGAAAAAATTTTTTCCACCCTTTTATTCTGAGGTAGTGTCTGTCTTTGTCTCTGAGTTGCGTTTCCTGTATGCAGCAAAATTCTGGGTCTTGTTTGTGTATCCAGTCTGATAGTCTGCATCTTTTTATTGGGGAATTGAGACCATTGATGTTAAGAGATATTAAGGAAAAATGATTGTGGCTTCCTGTTATTTCTGTTATTAGAGGTAAAGTTATGTTTGTATTTGAAACTTCTTTTGAGGTTGTTGGAAGATTACTTCCTTGCTTTTTCTAGGTTGTAGTTTCCCTCCTTGTGTTGGCGTTTTCCGTCAA
The DNA here is from genome assembly GCF_004785775.1 of Grammomys surdaster. Lineage (NCBI taxonomy): Eukaryota > Metazoa > Chordata > Mammalia > Rodentia > Muridae > Grammomys > Grammomys surdaster. Next base: position 641 of record NW_021615541.1, read on the forward strand.
TTATCCTTTGAAGTGCTGGGTTTGTGGGAAGATATTGTGCAAATTGGTTTTATCATGGAATATCTTGGTTTCACCATCTATAGTGATTGAGATTTACAGTGAGATTAAAGGTAAACTGTAGTACAAAATTATGGAGAAAAGTGTGTGAGAAAACTTGAAGATTAAGACCAAGTTGTAATTATTAAAGAAATTAGAACAGCTAAGATACCTAACAGCAAAATACTGAAAGTTTGCAGTGGAGGGTAAAACATTGCACTATTAACAACAGAAAAATCATAGGATAATATGTGGGAAGTTTCTTCTTTGGTTCAACCATGGAGGCTTTACGGAAGGAGCTCAGTTTTGGAGAGTAAAGGACTTTACCTGTTGAGACAGCAAACCTCATGATCACCTCAGTCGTGGAACTGAGGAAGCTCTGTATCTATAGTGATGTGCTGTGCTTATATCTGTACATCACTCACAAAGAGTTGATACTTTTTCCTCTTGGTTTGACAACACCAGTCTGGAGACCCAGAGGATTACTTCCCCCACAGTTTCAGAAGTTATATGATTCAGGGAGCTTTACCAGAGTCAGTTACTCATCTGAAGAAACATTTCCTAATATACTGTGAGATCTACTAACTTAAAAGTGAGCCTCTACCTGTAGGGGACGTTTCTGATGTTAAAGTCCTGTCCTCAATTGTTTCTTGATCTGTCAGTAAACAAAGCCATGGGCTCATTGCTGGGCAGAAGGTCCAGGTCCCTGGAAGAAAAGTGGAAAATTGGTAGGGGATCATGCTTTAGAGAGAGAAGTAAAATGCAGCAATGTGAAGTATCAATACAAAGTGGCCACACAGTCTGCTTCTATAAGGAAGTGGTCATGGGTATATAGCAGGGGAAAGATGTGATTGACTGAGATGCTAACATTAAGGGCAGGCAGGAGAGGTGGAGATAAGAAATTGGTGAGGACACCCTTTTCCAGGCAGGAGATAGTACAACCTCAGGAAGACAAACAGAAAAAGAACAACACAGTGTGTGTGTGTGTGTGTGTGTGTGTGTGTGTTGTTGTTGTTTTAGCTTCAGATTTAAGGAAGCTAGGAGAGAACTGGTAGCACAGTCACTTTCCAGAGTAAAGGCAAAAGGTAGAGCAAAGATACAGGCAACATCTATAATTCCTCATCCTTGCTAGCCTTGAACTGAAATATTCACCATCATAGTCCTGTGCCCTCTGTTGCAGTCTCCATCCCCCTGGGCTCCTCTGAAGTTTACTCTAAACACTGTTTAGATGGCATTTCAACATGATTTA
>NW_021615542.1:0-1810 GCF_004785775.1 Grammomys surdaster
GCAGGGTCAGATCTATTGAAGCATCTATGGGTAATGAGATGCAAAAGAATATTCCATTGAAGTGGACTTAGCTGGTATAGCTATTTTACCATCTGACAAAATAGACATCAAATGAAAATTAATTTAAAGCAATGCAGGACATTCCATGTTCATTAAGAAAAAAAAATCCAAAAGGAGGATGTTTCAATACTTAAATGTATATCCAAAACATACGCGCACGATAGTTAGAAACACGCATTGACCCTCATGTATTGATAATGGGAGATTTCAATATCTCATCACCACCAAAGGACAGGCCCTTCAGACTAAAAGTAATCAGAGAAATGCTACAGCCAACTGATGTGAAAAAACAGAGAAATCTCACAGATATTTACAGAACATCCCATCCAAAAACAAAAGAATATACATTTTTTCTCAGCACCTCCCAAACTGACCAAATCATTGAATACAAAACAAGTCTCCATAGATACCAGAAAATCTGAATAACCACCCTGCATTATCAGCCAGTCATGATAAAAGCTGCACATCAATAATAGAAACAACCAAAGGTGGCTTACAGACCCTTTGAAGCTGAACAACTTTCTACTATACTCATAATATAAAATACGTTAGAAGAACTCTAAAGAAGCAAGTGAAAGACCTGTATGATGAAAAATGACAAACCTTTGAAGAAAGAAATGGAAGAATATATCAGAAGATGGAAAGATCGCTCAAGCTCATAGATCAGTAGGATTAACAGAGTGAAAAATGGCGATCTTACCAAAAGCAAACTACCGATTCACCACAATCCCCACCAAAATCCCAAAAGAATAGTTTACAAACCTTGAAAGGACAATTCCAGCTTTGTGTGGAAGAACAAAATCCCAGGAGATTTAAAACAATTCTGAACAATAAGAGAATTGCATGGCATTTGGATAAAAACAGACACAGTGATCTATGGAATAGAACTGAAGGTGCAGAAAAAATCCCAACAACCTACGGGCACCTAATTTTTAATAAGAAGCCCAGAATCACACAATGGGAATAAAGACAGCATCTTCAATAATGAAGCTTGTTACATTTTATCTTTGCATACAGAAGACAGCAGATAGGTCCATATTCATCAGCTTGTACAAAACTCAACTTCAAGTGACTCAAAGACCTCAACATAATAAATCCAGTCAAACTGAAACTGACAGAATAGAAAGTGCATAAAAGCCTAAATACACAGGTATAGGAGACATCCTTCTGAATGAAATGCCAATAGTACAAACACTAAGATCAATACTCTTTTGGTTGGGAGCCTAGCCTTTAACGGCTGAGCCATCTCTCCAGCCTGATCGATACTTTCTAAATACAACATCATGAAAGTGGTACACTGCCAGGGACCACCCCAGTTGGGTATGGCAGTCCCTGGGATGAGGGTCCTCAAGGCTAGGTGGGTTTTCGCTTCAGTCTGTAGAACTTGCCACACAGATTGTAGTGGGGTTGGTGTGGCAGTACACTTTTGTAAGGTGAAAAGAAGACACTCGGGCTGGAGAGATGGCTCAGTGGTTCAGAGCACTGACTGCTCTTCCAGAGGTCCTGAGTTCAAATCCCAGCAACCACATGGTGGCTCACAACCATCTGTAATAGGACCTGATGCCCTCTTCTGGTGTTTCTGAAGATAGCAACAGTGTACTCACATACATAAAATAAATAAATCTTAAAAAGAAAAGAAAAGAAAAGAAAAAAAGACACTCAGAGAAAGAGACAATACAAGGGATGGGAAAGGTGTTTTATGAACTTTATTACTGATAGAGGCCTTATATAAAAATACATAATATTATAT
>NW_021615542.1:1910-4358 GCF_004785775.1 Grammomys surdaster
ACCTTAACACAGAAAAAAATAAATCAATAAAAACTACTTTGAGATTCAATCTTACACACCTCAGAATGGTTAAGATCAATAATATATGTGGCAGCTCATGCTGGCAAGGATCTGGATAACGGAAACATCCCTTCATTGCTTGAATGAGTGAAAACTAATACAGCCACGATGGAAAACAATATCATGTTTCCTCAGAAAAGTAGGAGTTCATTTATTTGAAGAACCAGCTGGCCAGGTGGTGGTGGTGCTTGCCTTTAATCCCAGCACTTGGGAGACAGAGGCAGGTGGATTACTGAGTTCGAGGCCAGCCTGGTCTACAGAGTGAGTTCCAGGACAGCCAGGGCTACACAGAGAAACCCTGTCTCGAAAAACCAAAAAAAAAAAAAAAAAGAACAACCAGCTGCTGTAGCAATCTTGGGCATATATCCAATAAGAGCACCACCCTATTATAAAGACACATGCTCAGTTATGTTCATAGCAACTTTATTCATACTAGTAACAAAGTGAGACAACCTAGATTACCCTGAACTAAAGAACGGATACAAAATTGTGTACATTAACACATTTGAACTTTATTCAGCTGTTAAAACTTGACATCATGGGACTTCTGGTCTTGGCCCAAGCATCGAGCAGATCCCAGGCGGCAGCTCTGCACCCAACCTCACAAAACTCGGAAGTGGGGCTCCCAGGAGCTCTAACTCAGGGAGTATCTCAGGTAAAAATGAATCACCTGTGCTATCTGCTTTTAGAAGTTCTAATCCTGATGCTGGTCTCTGGACTTATGCTACTCAGACCTTCGACAGGCCATTGACAAGGACATCAAACAGCTAGAGATTGACATCACTAATCTGAAGAAATCCCTCGTTTCTCTGTCTGAAGTGATCTCCAAAAATTGCAAAGGGCTTTATTGGACTTAATTTACTCTTTTACAATAGAAAAGACTGTGTACAATTCTTGACTGTCTACAGCCCTGAAAGAAGAATGTTGCCTTTACATAGACAAGACAGGGATGGTTAAAGAGAGCATGAAAAAGATCAGAGAAGGCCCTGAGAAAAGACAGAGAGAGAAAGAGAAAGATGAGAGCTGGTCCAAGAATTGGCTTTCAACCTCTCCATGGTTGTCAACACTACTTCCTCCTATCTTGGGACCATTAGTTGAGAATTAACTTTGACTAACTTTGTGAACCAACAGATAGATAATTTGATAGCAAAACCTACTCAGATACATTATCATAAGCTAGCTATGGAGGACCACGAGACTTAAGACGAGGTTGTTACTCTATCCAGAGTGTTCCTAAAATCTATCTCCACCCAACCTAAAAGAGGGGACTTCCGCCCCTAGACCAAGCAGAGTGGGACCAACCAGAACCCCCTCTGACTGGCGATCTGTATTCTTGCTTGGGCTAAGCACTGCAAGGGAATATAAGTAAAAGTTAAAAATATCTCTCTGGCCGGGCAGTGGTGGCACACGACTTTAATCCCAGCACTTGGGAGGCAGAGGCAGGTGGATTTCTGAGTTCGAGGCCAGCCTGGTCTGCAGAGTGAGTTCCAGGACAGCCAAGACTAAACAGAGAAACCCTGTCTCAAAAAACCATGTCAAAAGTATCCCCCCTCCAGGAAAAAGACATTGGGATGGGTATGGCCCTCATGCCTCACTGGACAATAACAGGAGGACCGGAGCCATTACAAGATCCCCTTCAATTATTGGAAGTCAGGCCTCTATTACCACCTTCTCAAGATAAGAATCACCACAACCCTTCTATACTTAAAGAAGGGAGGAGATGTCAGGGGCAGCCCTGCTTATAAACTTAGTCCTAAAATCAGCCATAGGCCTAAAATCAGCAATAGACCTGATATACATACATCCTAACACCAAGTCTTGGGTCTCTATGGAAAAGCACTGAAACAGATGGCCATAAGCTAGTGGTGGCACACGCCTTTAATCCCACCACTTGGTAGGCAGAGGAAGGCGGATTTCTGAGTTTGAGGCCAGCCTGGTCTACAGAGTCAGTTCCAGGACAGCCAGGGCTACTACACAGAGAAACCCTGTCTCGAAAAACAAACAAGGGCTGGTGAGGTGGCTCAGTGGTTAAGAGCACTGACTGCACTTCCAGAGGTCACGAGTTCAAATCCCAGCAACCACATGGTGGCTAACAACCATCTGCAATGATATCTGATGCCCTCTTGTGGGGTGTCTGAAGACAGCTACAGGTGATCTTCCTGAGATGGGCTGCATTGAATGATAATTGGAGACTTATTTGCTTTCATAGGCAAGACCCAAAAGAATTTATTTTAGGAAAGATTCCTGCTATTAATATGCTTTTCCCATTATTGTTAAACATATTTAACAATCACTAGGTATTACCCCACTCCTATTGAACAGATCTTTGCAGATTACGACAATGTACTGTCTTGTAGTGATTTTGTAGTGATGCAATATAAACAAATA
>NW_021615543.1:0-1641 GCF_004785775.1 Grammomys surdaster
ACTGTTATTTTCCTCATCATTTTAGATTTCAATATTTTTATTGATTTAAATTTTGTAAACTCTGTGAAATGACAGAGGATCTTGTTTTTGCCTTGTGGTTTTACAGATGACTATTATCCAAATAATTATTGACAAATATCAAGAGTCATTTGAAGACCATGACATTCCAATTTGTAAGGATAATCAAAGTAGGTCTGATGATGTCAAAGTGTCATTTAATACTGCTGGTAAGTCACCTGTTATGAAAAGTGTCATAGATGGCCACAGTGGGAAAACTTCAAATGCTAATACTGAAGAATTAATGATTTCATCTACTCCTTCTCTGGAGGAAGTTCCTTCATTTAAGAAAAGGGTTAATTATTCATCAAATGAATGGAAGGTTGATATCATTCCCTGGTTATTTTGTAAATATCATAACAGCATTTGGGCATATCATGATATTGGAGTATAGGAAAAGGTTTTTGTAAACAACAGTTTAATTAAATTACATAGGAATATTTATATATGTATATACATACATATATATATTTATACATACATATATATGTTTATGTATACATACAGACACAAACACATATACATACATACTTACATACATGTGTGTGTGAGACAGAATGACTCCCTGTAAGAAATCCAGTTTATTGTCTGCTGTATTTCCCATCTTTCTTCCCTTGGTTCTTTAGTCATGTATGATATCTTGAATATGACACTATTTTTAAAACGATCACCTTAAACAATTATTTTTTAAATCTATTAAACATACAATATGATTGAACCATGTGCCAACATGCATTGCTACTTTTGTCCATAAAGAGTAGTGTTTGTTTCATTTCCTTTGAGAGATATTCTTAGCTAATGCTTAGCATTTGATATAAATATTAAGTTACACAGTATCCTCTATAACACATATATGAAGAAAAATATAGATGTCAAAACATACCTGATTTAACAGCTAACACCATTCAAATTCAGAGGTATTGTTAAGTCAATTAACTCTTTGTTTAGAGTTCAGAGAATATACTAAAAAACTAGTTGTATCTGCAGTGTGGTGAATCTATCATCTGAGAATGTTTGTCTAAAGATGACATTTTATGTTTCATTTAGCAGGGGACAGTGTAACACCTTCAAAATACAACGTTCCACAACAGAAGCATCCTCATGACTGAAGGATGTCCTGACGATTCTATTTCAATGTTCCCTTCTATCTTCTACTTTACCATCGCAGAAGATATTATTACAAGAAACAACTGCAGTTTTATATTGAACCATATTACTTGCTGCAAATAGTTTCATTCACTATACTTTATGTTGTGCATTACATAAACTTATCTATTATAATAAAATTTTATTCAATTATATTATTGCTTAAACTCCAACGTGCCTTATTCCTGATTCTCCATAGTCTTTAAAATGGCATTTTTAGTATTCTCCTCCTCCTCTCTTACGCAGGCACCTGTATTCATTTGACAGATATCCTAGAATAACTTTATTAATTATTTCTTCCAAACTACAATCAAAATGACATTCTAAGCCCTGCTGGAAAAATGAAAGTTGGAGAATATTTGACCAAATTATTCTAGCTTCTCACTATAGAACAGTCCCCATGGCTAAGAATCAACTATTTAGCAGTACAATAAAATC
>NW_021615544.1:0-1218 GCF_004785775.1 Grammomys surdaster
GAGAAGGAGAAGGAGAAGGAGAAGGAGAAGGAGAAGGGGAAGGGGAAGGGGAAGGGGAAGGGGAAGGGGAAGGGGAAGGGGAAGTGGAAGAGGAAGAGGAAGAGGAGGAGGAGGAGGAGGAAGAAGAAGAAATGTTATTTTGCGATGCTCAAGTAAGTAAGGAAAAGCTACATTTAAAATCTTAAGGGGCTGAAGAGATAGCTCAGCAGTTAAGAGCACTGGCTGGTCTTTCTGGAAAACCCAGGTTCAATTCCTAGCATCCACATGGCAGCTCGCAACTGTCTGTAAATCCAAGACCTGACACTCTGATACAGACATACATGCAGGCAAAACACCAATGCACATAAAATTAAAATGAATAAATTATTTTTAAAAATCTTAAATATAGGCCAGGAACATTGTTCCATGGTAGGTTGATTAATTGACATAAGTAAGACCTCAAGTTAGATCCTAGCAACGATAAAGTCTAAATGTAATTCTATAGGAATCTATACACGAATCATTAAAGAAAAAAAGGTAGGTCATAAGCATCAATATGCAACAAATGCTTTGCTCTCTAACCAAATACATGTGAAAATACAAACAAGGCATCTTGCCAGTGTAAGGATCTAGCAACAAATTCTGAATTAACAGTGCAGAAAGGGATTCCTCTATAAGCCTTTTGAAATGGAAAGTCAGAACTACATTTTCCCACCAACAACACAGCAGAACGTCCTACTGTGACATCTTGATGTGACAGATTTTAAAATGAAGGCTACCAAAGCTGCCATATCATAAAATACTTTTTAATGCAAACATTTAGTTGAGGTCACAAAGGGAATCAAGAAAAGTCAGAGGCTAACCTCAACTATAAGAGTGAGAATTCTCCCAGTGGTCTCAATCCGTCAAATGATGGCCTCTGGAATCACTTAAAAAACAAAAACAACAACAAAAACCCAAAACCTATAGATTAGACAAAACATATGGAAGCAACCAGGCAGGATCCAATCACCGAGTCATGTTCCCATCTATTCTTTGTTTCCATTGTGCTCTTTTTTTTTTTTTTTTTTTTTTGGAGGGTGGCGAGCAGGCCAGGCAGCACATGCCTTTAATCCCAGCACCTGGGAGGCTAAGGGAAGTGGATCTCTGTGAGTCCGAGGCTATCCATGTCTAGAACTCACCAGGATTCATTTGGGATTAAAGGCATGTGTTACCACTTCTGGCTTAATTTCTAATTTT
>NW_021615545.1:0-1417 GCF_004785775.1 Grammomys surdaster
ACACAAAACAACACAAACACACACACCACACAAACACAACATGCACACAACACACACACAAAACACAACACAAACACACACAACACACACACACAACACACATCATACACACCACACACAAACATACATCACATACCACAAACACAACACAACACACATCATGCACACACATACACCACACATCACATACACACACTACACACACCACGTATCACATATCACATACATACACACACCACACACACCATACACACAGACCCAACACACATCACACACACAACATGAACACAACACCCATACACTGTACACATACTATACATGACATGCATACGAACACCACACACATCATACATACACACATCACACATATACAACACACATCACACACATACATATACACACAAGCACACACACATAACATCAACACTACACACACATGCACACACATCATATACACACATGTATACACACCACACACACATACACACTCATAAACACACAAACATAAATTTAATAAAAATTTAGTGTGTTATATAATTAAAAAGGAATTCAATGTAGAGAATCTCATTACAATAAAAAAAAAGCTGTTTTCTTTGTGCACCTGCCTTAATGTTTATAGAACACTCTACAGTATAAAAAGTCTGGCATTTATAGAATATTTTGTGGGTTTTTTTAAGAGCTTGAAAGTTTGCAAAGCCCTTTAAAATATACAATTGTAGACTGTACACAGGACTGAACCCTTATAAATATCGTGTGGTTTATAAAGTATCTTACAACCCACAAAGATGTTTTGTTTGCAAAATTCCTTTGGTAGAAGGCATTGTTATAAGGTGATTTTCCGTTGCACAATGTAAATATTTTGTTAATTCCCGTGTAGTGTTCACAAAGAAGCGTCCACGAATAAAGGTCTTTATTTTGCCTACAAAGCTCATTAAGCGAAAAACCACTTGATGATAGCTTAAATTTTTCAATGCCCTTGAAGGGAGGGAGGTGTTTTTTTGTTTGGTGGTTTGGTTTGGTTTGGTTTGGTTTGGTTTGGTTTGGTTTGGTTTGGTTTGGTTTGGTTTGGTTTGGTTTGGTGTTTTTTCAGTCTTCCAACATTGATATGACAAGTGTTTCCTGGGTGTCCACTAGGGGGCAGGCAAGATGCTAAACGTGAGATTTGGCAATTAAACTAAGGAGACACACCCGTTCTTTTGGTTCCATTTCTACTGGCATGATAAAATACCCTGACATACAGCAGTACAGGGAAAGAAAGATTTATTCTGTTCATAATTCCAGGGTTTAGTCCATCAATGGAGGGAAAGTCAAGGCAGGAACTTCAAACAGGTTCACATCAGAAGCCAATAGCAGAAAGAACAAATGCACCCTTGCTTGTGCTTAGCTAACTTTCTCTACTCTTCAGGTCCCTAAACCA
>NW_021615546.1:0-5797 GCF_004785775.1 Grammomys surdaster
GAGAGGGAGAGAGGGAGAGAGAGAGGAGATTGCTTCAGAGGGGAATGGGGAATAGACTCCAACATTTGTGTTACTCAACCATACAATTTTCCTGGGATTGTTTTTGCCCAATATAAGGCAAATCAGACTAGATAGTTCTAAACATTATAGAATTTCCAAACTGTGTGTGTGTGTGTGTGTGTGTGTGTGTGTGTGTGTGTGTGTGTAGAAAACTATCTGGTTTTCTTGAATCTCTGGTCCATACCCTGAGCCAGCCCTCCAGCACTGAGGCACAATGAAGATGCCCAGAGCAGAAATGAGGAACAGCGGCCCTGATACGTGCACCTTGAACATTTTAGATCCCAGGTCAAAAACTACCAAGGTGACATTGGAGGAAATAATTCAAATGTGATTTGAAGGCGACAGACAGCCCAGAATAGCCTTTCTGTGTACAAAGCCTGTCACTGGAGGTCCTTGTGGCTTGATTCATGGACAATGAGCCTAATGAGGAACCCTGATTTTCAAGTTATCCATGACGAGCGTTTGAAGTACCAATTTTCTGAACGCTAGATAAGGTGGAATAGGTTTGGTGGTTGGAATCACACTCCTCGCAGAGCTCAGCAGGGCAGGCATTGATATTCATTCCTAGCTGTTATCAGTCTGACCTCCACAGAACGGTCTGGATTTATGGCAAGTGCATTAAGGAGTCCGATGGTCACTCTAGCACTCCAGCCTGTGTGATAATTAACAGTTACACCAGGAGAGAGCTCAGAGTGGACTGAACCAGGGCCAAAGCGCCTCACTTACGGAGCTATCCGTGTGCTTGGGCAAAGCTTAATATAAACTTCCTAATGCTAAGTGTCTGACTATCAACAAGGTAGAGATGATTGACTGGCTTTCTCTCTCTTTCTCTCTCTCTCTCTCTCTCTCTCTCTCTCTCTCTCTCTCTCTCTCTCTCTGTGTGTGTGTGTGTGTGTGTGTGCTCTGTGTGTGTGTGTGTTGCATCACGCACATGTAAATAAGCAGTAGTCATGGACATTTAAATGCATGTACGGACTGTAAACACGCTTATGCAGATACACTGTTAAATCTGGATATCTCAGAAGTTCCCTATCCTATCTTCTCCAGTTGCCACTCTGTCTGAAGTCTCCGTCTATTTCTAGGACAAAGAGAGATGAAGTGCCAGGGCCCATTCAGAACACACCTGTGACCTGATATCACTTAGCAATGTTGTCATGAGCCTGATGTCCAGGAGCTGAAGTAGCAATGGAATTAACACCCTAGAGCTTGACTGTTTGATACTGTACTAACTCCCATATTCTCAGCTCTGCCCTTCATACACGTTAGCGTTTAAATCATTACTATTTAAATATGCATGATTATTTTCACTTAATGAGTGGAAAGAGTGGGGCTCAGGGAGGTACATCCGAGGTTCTGGATGATTCTTTCACAAGTTTTTACTCTGCAAACAGAGACATCAACTGCTTAGATGTCCACACACCCATGCACATAGACACTTTTTATTTATTTAAAAAGGATTTATCCTGTTGTTTAGTTCTGCATTTGTATGTCCGTCTGTGTGTGGGTATGTGCATTTGAGTCCAGATGTCGGTGGTGAGGACGTCAGATTACCTAGAGCTATAGTTACAGGAGGTTATGAGACACCCAGTGTGGGTTCTGGGAACCTTGTTCAGGTCTTCTGCAAGCCAGCAAGTGTTCTTAACCGTGTAGCCATACTCCAGCCCCGTCTCCTGTAATCTTTATGTAGTTAGCTACTAGAGTGAGAAGGAACAAGACCCGGAAGCTCCAGGAGTTGTTGCTGGCTTGTATGGCTTCTGTTATCCAGTTGAACCTCAGCCTTAGATTTTGTTGTACAGGAGTCCCTGCAGAGTCACTATCTGGCTGTCATGAGGGAATATCCTGGTGACTGTCATGACTTTTCATTGCACTGACAAACGTGTCTTTCTGAGGCTTTTAGCAGATGCCAAGTTATTCTTTGCATTCACCTGGCCAACCCCAAAGTGATCAAGTCCAACTTTGACTTCACCTGTACCTTCACAGCCAAGGTGAATTCACAGTAGAGATGGAGACTGCAGAAAAGCAGCCATGATACCAGGATCCAACCGGAAGTGTGAGCTCACCTGAAGAGCCTCCATGAGCCTTGTGGTTTCCGTAGCAACACAACCAAGTAGATCTCAAAGGGCGGCCCCGAGACCAAGCAGCCTCACCATCTCACGCACAATCAAAGCTTGAACAGGGCCTCAGTCATTGTTCTGACCCATGTGGCAAGTTTCTGGTCTGTGCTCATGACAGAGGGTGAGCTTCCTCTCTCCTTAACCCTGGAAACAGCCAGAGAAGGTCTTCTGCATTCCCTTTGATCTCACCAGCTAGCTTGTGAGCACCGTGAGCAGCTAGATGCTCTGCCCTCCCCACGGCTCTATGGCTACGTGTGCTTTCCTCCAGGGACACCCCCTTCTATGTGACCATTGTAGTTCTTGCCTCTGATGCTCTGGGGTAGCATGGTGCTGGCAGCTCACCAAGATTTCTCATTCCTTTAGATTCGTGTAATGTTGAACCTAGATAGTATAAAGCCAGTCCGTGATGGTGGCTCTCATCAGCTTGACTGGACTGAAGGCAGACTGATAAAGCTCACCTTTGGGGGTGTCTGGGTGGTATTTCCAGAGACAGTTGTAATGTTAGATGGTAAATGTGTGGGAGGCCCTATGCTGAGTGGGAGCACTGCCAACAGTAGGCTGGAGGTCTGAATGGAGCCAAAGCAGGAAGAAGCCCTCTCTCCCCACAGTGAAGCAAGGAGAACCTTCTCCCTATCAGTGCAAGCAAGATCTCCCATACTCAACCTCTGCCTGAAGGATCTTAATAAGTATAGTTTTTAAAAGTGCCTTTTTAGACATATAAAAATAGCTTAGTCAGGAATCCCAATACCCCCAAGACTGCACCTGATAACCTGAACCCAGTGAAGTCACTCAGTCGAGGTAACCAGACACAGTCCTAGAACCCCATGGCATCCATTGGACAGTATATAAGACAGACCAAGAGCAATGCTCTGCTCTGCACACCTGAGGAGACAGCACCTTGATCTGCCCTGTGGTTGGGGAGTCTCCCACAGCATCCTGACCTCCAGCTAAGATACATAACACAGGTGGGCAGCCTGGGGAGATCGGCTTAGGCCCACAGTTAGGAACTTAGAATATGAACATTGTGCAATGGTCCTCACCAGAATGAAGTATCTTTTGTTATATTGACTACTGTATCTATCTTCTTGCTTATGACAAGGACACAGGGCTTATTGTCTCAGAACACACTTGTTACACTACAACACCACCCAGCATCCCATGATGCCCATCCTCACAGGGGTACTCAGCCACTGTGAGGCTGGCCTCACCCGTGCACCAGAGAGCTGTCAGGAGAGCTTAAGGACCACTCTGGTGGGAGTTCAGCGGACCCGTATGCAAATAGAAATGCAGACAGTGAATGCCCAGCTCATGAGGTTTCAATAGAGAGGAAAGAGGCTTCCACTGGGACTGGACTTGGAAGAAACATTAGTCTTGTCTGTCAAACACTGTAAAGACAAGAAATTCAAATCATTTTATTTCCTACGCCTTGTGAAACATTTATACAAATGTTTTGATCCCCTCTGCCCAGTGAGGTGAAACTTTCCTTTGTACAGAGATCCCACTGCATTCCCAAATCTCAGTGGCCTGGAGAACTGAACCCATCCCCAGTTCCTTCATTTGGTTTACAGCGATTCAGATAAAACTAGCCGATTGCAGGAGACTGCAAGGTGGTGCTCCAGCTGGTGGGGAAAACAGGCTCAGTGCCTGCATCAGAACAGCAAATGCGCTCCCTGCCTCACCGTGCTCCCTGCCTCACTGTGCTCCCTGCCTCACCGTGCTCCCTGCCTCACCATGCTCCCTCTTCTGCTTTTGTGAGCAGCCCTTAGTGCCTAGCAACCATCAACTTTCACTTCGTGAAGACCAGCTGAAGTGCTGCCCTCTTGCTTTGTGACCCTGAACTTGTTTCTAACACAGCAGAGCCTATTGCTGTTAAGTTTGGGCAAAGATACCTGGCTGCAACCTGTCTGTGTCACAGAAAAAAAAAAAAAATCTGAATTTCGATTGAATTAGAAAGTCATGGACCGGGTTGTTTGGCAGAAGAATTTAAAGCAGCATCATGGTGTTATTTAGCCAGTGACATGGTTGTTGCTCACAGAAGGAGGTTTTTACTGAGAATTCAAAACGGAAGGATGCAGAAAATGTGCAACTGATTGAGGAAAGGGAGGCCGGGGGTGGGGGAGGGGATAAAGCTGCAGACATGGCTCACAAGACTCAGTGAAACAAACCCCTGGACTTCACAATAGGACAAATAGAAAGTTGTTTGGAGGGCAAGACCCCATCCACGGAAGATTCCAGTTTGTAAAACAACAAATTTGTTTGAACCAAGGCTGCCTCTAGGGCAGTGGTTCTCAGCCTGCGGGCAGCAAACCCTTTGGGGGGTCCATGACCCTTTCACAGGGTCACATGTCAGATATCCCGCACATCAGATATTTACATTCTGATTCCTAACAGTAGCAACATTACAGTTATGAAGTAGCAAACCAAAGTGAAATGGGGGTCACCACACAGGAGAAACCGTATTAAAGGGTCGTAGGTTAGGAAGGTTGAGACCCATTCCTCTAGGACATCAGCATCAACACAGACTCGTCTAGGGAGACCCCTCATCAGGCTCAGAGGCAGGCATTCAGAGACCACAGCAGCTGTGGTAGAAGGGGCCCAGGTCACATTTCGAGCTGGCAGTGCCCACGTGGCGCTGGTTTTGCAGGCATACAGGATGGGTTAGAGGGTCCCGGTGGCTAGCACCAGGGTTCCAGAAAGCTGTTGAGACCAGGTAATGTGTGGCAGGGCTGGGCTCCCTGCATGGAGCTCCTGCGGGGGGGCATGTACGAGGCCATGAAGGTGGATAAACATAAGCTGCAATGGAGACCTGAGAATGCTGTAGATGCCAGCGACGTAGGGCAGGTATCGAACCTCCGAATTGTGAAAGAGAAAAATCAGTTCTACAATTCTGAGCCAAATTTGAAGCGAGTTTTAATTAAATACTAGGCAGGATGATGGATTCTGGCCAGGTCCATTCCAGGGTTCCCAGGAAATGGTCACAGAGTCTCATTTTGCAGAGGCTTAAAAAGGCAAACGTCAGGTCCAATCAGGGGCAAGTATGCATCCTGACATATTTCTCCCACCGACATCCAATCAGGGGCAGGCTTACATCCTCTTGCGTTTCCTGCCTACGCCCACCCGCGGGCACACATCCAATCAAGCACATCCAATGTAGTTGGGTTAAACAAACTTGTTTAGGGGAGTGAAACCAAACAGTAGCTAGGACCTGCGTTTAAGTTCTGGTTCTCACACATGCAAAGTGTAGACACCTAGCAGAGCCTCCCAACAGGGAAGCTACAAACAACAGAGCTGGAGGAGCCAGGTCACCAGAGGGAACTCAGATAACACTAAGATTAACTCCCAGATGCCAGCCCTGCGACTGTAGGGTTTAGCCTTTCCCTGCTGAGTTTGATCCAGCTTCCATAGACTCTTCCTCATTACCTTCTCATTTCTCCTTCTAAGAACAGGAACATTTACTCCACTGTTTAAGTATATGGCTTCGTTTCAATTTTTTATTTATTTATTTTTTTCTATTTTATAAGCCCCTACTTTTCCACCTGGGCTGGTGCTACAATCTCCCCATCTTTGAAGGTCTCTCTCTCTCTCTCTCTCTCTCTCTCTCTCTCTCTCTCTCTCTCCCCCCC
>NW_021615546.1:5897-7235 GCF_004785775.1 Grammomys surdaster
CCCCCCTCCTTCATGTCCCAATGCTTGCCTCTCCTTCCAAGGTGGCCACTGTGTTCCTCTCACAGTCTCAAAACCCTTGTTCTAAATCTACCAATAATCCCTGGTCTTCTCCAAGGATAAGACTCAAGGGCAGGACTTGATTTGGTGGGAGCTGTCTGAATCATTTTTATATCCATAGGCCATTCCATGCCACTAATAATCAGAGTTCATCAAAACAGATGGCAGAATTGTCCCAAGCTAACAAAAATTTTACTTTTTTTTTTTTAAACTGGGCAAGAATATATTTTTAGATAGTTCTGGGTCAGCATTTTCTGAACTTAGTTGGCCATGAAACATTTTTAAATTATAATATATTGATGGAACACCAAGAGGAGTTCATGAAATATAAATGCAGGCTGAGATTAAAGCGGACAGCACCCCAAAAGACCTCAAAGGTGAATTAACTGCTTAAAAGAGACTCTGAAAATGTGACTTGTTGGCCTTTTGCTTTTCCATAGAACAACAGAAATTACAGAGATTTTCTTATGGGAAAGTTAAAGAGAGGAACAAATTCGTCGAGAGCCATTTTCTTATTAATATTTCAGTCTTTTACTAGGAGAGAGTAGGTCCTCACTTGCCTCATTTCACCGCCTGCTCGCTCTAAAGCACAGTGAGACATGGCGTTCTAGTCCTCTGTGACAACAAAGATAAGATACCAGCTATGCTTTTTATAATGTTTACGAGCAACTGAGACAGACCACGCCCCCAGACCCTTTCTTTCTTATTTTTTTAACTTTTTTATATTAATTTTTTTATTGGACATTTTATTTACATTTCAGATGTTATCCCCTTTCACCATTCCCCCCCCCTTCCAGAACCCCCCATCCTATCCCCCCTCCTCCTGCTTTTATGAGGATGTGCCCCCACCCACTCACCCACTCCATCCTCCCCACTCTCAAATTCCCCCACACTGGGGCGTCCAGCCTTCATGGGACCAAGGATCTCCTCTCCCACCTATGCCCCCCAAGGCCATCCTTCCCTACATACACAGCTGGAGCCATGGGTCCCTCCCTGTGTGCTCCCAGGCTGGTGGTTCAGACCCTGGGAGCTCTGGTTGGTTGGTATTGTTGCTCTCCCCATGGGGCTGCAAACCCTTTCATCTCCTTCAGTCTTCTCTCTAACTTAGTATTTATCAATCTGACCTGCCTGAATATTTTATTTCTTTTAAATTTTCCCTCCCTCTCCCTCTCTTCCTCTGTTGCTCCCTCTCTGGCTTTTTCCCACTCTCCATCTCTCCTTCTCCCTACCCATCTCTCTCTCTCTCTCTCTCTCTCTCTCTCTCTCTCTCTCTCTCTCTCC
>NW_021615547.1:0-3203 GCF_004785775.1 Grammomys surdaster
TTTATTTCTGACTTACTATTATCTATGACTGATAACTATTGATACTTCACCTTAATTTATTTCTGATTTCCCATGAACTAGGACTGATGACAATTGATTATTCATGTTCATTTATTTCTGATTTACTATTATCTATGACTCAGGACTGTTGATATTTCACCTTTATTTATTTCTGATTTCAAATAAATTACAACGGATGAATATTGATTATTCATGTTTTTTTTTTAAGATTTACCATTATCCACTTATGGTGAATATTGATTATTCATGTTCATTTTTTTCTGATTTACTATTATCAACGATTGTTGAATAATGATTATTTCTGTTCATTTATCTCTAACTTATTATTATGTATGACTGATGACTATTGATATTTCAGTTTTAATTCTGATTTCCTATTAGCTATGACTGATGACTATTGATTATTCATGATCATTTACTTCTGATTTAATTTTAACTACGAATCGCAAATATTATTCCTGCTCATTTATTTCTGATTTACTATTATCTATGACTGATGACTATTTATACTTCAGCTTTATTAATTTCAGATTTCCCATGAACTATGACTTATGACTGTTGATTATTCATGTTCATTGATTTCTGATTTACTATTATCCACGAATGGTGAATATTAATTATTCATGTTCATTTATTTCTGACTTACTATTATCTATGACTGATGTCTATTGATAGTTCAGCTTTTTATATTTCTGATTTACTATGTAGTATGACTGATGAGTATTGATTACTGATGTTCATTTATTTCTGATTTACTATTATCCACCATTTTTGAATATTGGTTATTCATGTTCATTTATTTCTGAATTAATATTATCTGTGACTGATGACTATTCACCTTTCAGTATTATTTTTTTCTGGTTTACACTTAACTATGATTGATGACTGTTAGTTATTCATATTCATTTATATCTGATTTACTATTATCCATGATCGTAAATATTGATTATTCCTGTTCATTTATTTCTGACTTACTATTATCCATGACTGATGACTGTTGATATTTCTGGTTTATCTATTTCTGATTTTTTATGAATTATGACTGATGAATATTGATTATTCATGTTCATTTTTTTCTGATTTACTATCATCAACAATTGTTGAATATTGATTATTTCTGTTCATTAATTTCTGACTTACTATCATGTATGACTAATGACTATTGATATTTCAGCTTAATTTCTGACTTCCTATTAGCTATGACTGATGACTATTGATTATTCGTGATCATTTATTTTTGATTTACTATTAACTACGAATCATGAATATTGGTTATTCCTGTTCATTTATTTCTGACTCACTATTATCTATGACTGATGACTATTGATACTTCAGTTTTATTTATTTCAGATTTCCTGTGAATTATTACTGATGACTATTGAGTATTCATGTTCTTTTTTTTCAGATTTACTATTATCCACGGTTGGTGAATATTGATTATTCATGTTCATTTATTTCTGATTTACTATTATCTATGACTGATGACTATTGATAATTCAGCTATATTTATTTCTAATTTCGTATCTACTCTGAATGATGACTTTTGGTTGTTCATGTTCGTTTATTTCTAAATTACTATTATCCATGATCATGAATATTGGTTATTCCTGTTCATTTATTTCTGACTTAGTGAAAAATTCAGGATAAATAGTGAAAACTTTGAGAAAAATTACACTGTCAATAATAAACTATAATCAAACGGAGGAGAAATAAAAAAATTATTAAAAAGGAGAAATTTGCATTTAAAATTCATAAAAAATAGAAAATTGATAAGGAGACCATATGATTTGTAAAGGAATGTGATTTAAAACAGTTTTTACTGATAAAATTGAACATTTTCTTGGCAAACAATTCATAAAGCTGAAAACACTGTGGAAAAATTAGTGAGAAATTCAGGAAAAATAGTGAAAACTTGAAGAAAAATTACATCGTCAATAATAAGCTATAAACAAGCAGAAGAGAATTCAAAGAAAATTATGAAAAAGGAGAAATTTGTATTGAAAATTCATAAAAAATAGAAAATTGATGAGGAGACCATTTGATTTGTAAAAGAATGTGATTTAAAACAGTTTTTACTGATACAATTGAAGATTTTCTTGGCAAGCAATTCATAAAACTGAAAAATTTGTGGAAAATATTAGTGACAAATTCAGGAAAAATATTGAAAACTTGAAGAAAAATTACAGAGTCAATATTAAGCTATAATCAAACGGAAGAGAAATCAAAGAAAATTATGGAAAAGGAGAAATTTGTATTGAAAATTCATAAAAAATAGAAAATCGATAAGAAAACCCCTGATTTATAAAGAACTGTGATTTAAAACAATTTTTCTTGATTAAGTTGAACATTTACTTTGAGAAAAATTCATAAAACTGAAAAATGTGTTGAGAAAACTAGTGAAAAGGTCACGCAAAAATGTGAAAACTTGAAAAAAAATTACAAACCTAGTAATAAATTATAATCAAACAAAAGAGATATCAAAGTATATTATGAAAAAAGAGAAATTTGAATTGAAAATTCACAAAAAATAGAAAATTGATAAGGAGAATATTTGATTTGTAAAGGAATGTGATTTAAAAGTTTTTCCTGATGAAATTGAACCTTTACATGGCAAAAATTTGATAAAACTGAAAACACTGTGGAAAAAACCAGTGAAAAATTCACGAAAAAC
Organism: Grammomys surdaster; assembly: GCF_004785775.1. Classification (NCBI taxonomy): domain Eukaryota; kingdom Metazoa; phylum Chordata; class Mammalia; order Rodentia; family Muridae; genus Grammomys; species Grammomys surdaster. The sequence continues at coordinate 2,693 of NW_021615547.1, forward strand.
AGTGAAAATTTAAAGAAAAATTACAGTCAATAACAAACTGTAAGCAAATGGAAGCGAAATCAAAGAAAATTATGAAAAAGGAGAAATTTGTATTGAAAATTGATAAAAAAATAGAAGATTGATAAGGAGACCATTGGATTTGTAAAGGATTGTGATTTAAAACAGTTTTTCCTGATAAATTTGAAAGTTTACTTGGCAAACAATTCACAAAACTGAAAACACTGTGGAAAAAACTAGTGAAAAATTCACGAAAAATAGTGAAAAATTTAAGAAAAATTACACGGGGAATAATAAAGTACAATCAAACAGAAGAGAAAAATTACATAGTCAATAATAAACTTTAATCAAATGGAAGAGAAATCAAAGAAAATTATGAAAAACGAGAAATTTGCATTTAAAATTCATAACAAATAGAATATTGATAAGAAACCATTTGATTTGTAAAGGAATGTGATTTAAAACAATTTTTCCTGATAAAATTGAATCTTTACTTGGCAAAAAATTCATAAAA
>NW_021615548.1:0-4912 GCF_004785775.1 Grammomys surdaster
TAAATAAAGATATTGACAGAATTGGTGTTTAAATAAAGATGTTGACAGAATTGGTTTTTAAATAAAGATATTGACAGAACTGGTTATTAAATAAATATATTCACAGTATTGTTTATTACATAAAATATTGACAGAATTGGTTTTTAAATAAAGATATTGAAAGAATTGTTTATTAAATAAAGATATTGACAGAATTGGTTTTTAAATAACGATATTGACAGAAATGGTGTTTAAATAAAGATATTGACAGAATTGGTTATTAAATAAACTTATTGACAGAATTGGTTGAAAAAGAAAGATATTGACAGAACTGATTATTAAATAAAGATATGGACAGAATTGGTTATTATAAAATTGATTATTAAATAACAGTATTGACAGAATTAGTTTTTAAATAATGATATTGACACAATTGGTTTTTAAACAAAGATATTGACAGAATCGGTTATTACAGAACTGATTATAAAATAAAGATATTGAAAGAATTGGTTATTAAATAAAGATATTGACAGAAGTGGTTATTACAGAATTGATTATTAAATATATATTGACAGAATTGGTTATAAGAAAACTGATTATTAAATAACAATATTTACAAAATTGGTTTTTAAATATACATATCGACAGAATTGGTTATTAAGTAAAGATATTGACAGAATCGATTATTAAATAAAGATATTGACAGAAATGTTCACTAAATAAAGATATAGAGAGAATTGGTTATTTAATAAAGATATTGACAGAAACTGTTTTTAAATAAAGATATTGACATAATTCGTGATTAAATAATGATATCGACAGAACTGGTTACTAAATAAAGATATTGACAGAATTGGTTTTTAAATAAAGATTATTGACAGAATTGGTTTTAATTAAAGATATTGTCAGAACTGTTTATTAAATAAAGATATTGACAAAATTGGTTATTAAATAAAGATATTGACAGAAATGTTTATTAAATAAAGATATTGAGATAATTGGTTATTACAAAATTGATTTTTAAATACGATATTGACACAGTTGGTTTTTAATTAAAGATATTGACAGAACTGGTTATTAAATAAATATATTGACAGAATTGTTTATTAAATAAAGATACTTGCAGAATTGGTTTTTAAATAAACTTATTGACAGAATTAGTTATTAAATAAAGATATTAACAGAACTGGTTTTTAAATAAAAATGTTGACAGAATTGGTTTTTAAATAAAGATATTGACAGAATTGGTTTTTGAATAAAGATATTGAGAGAATTGGTTTTTAAACAAAGATATCGACATATACGATTTTAAAGATAGTGACAGAATTGTGTATTAAATAAAGACATTGACAGAATTGGTTTTTAAATAAAGATATTGATAGAATTGGTTTTTAAATATATATATTGACAGAAATGTTTATTAAATAAAGATATTGACAGAATTGATTATTAAATAAAATATTGACAGAATCGGTTATTCAAAATTGATGATTAAATAACGATATTGCCAGAATTGGTTTTTAAATAAAGATATTGACAGAATTGGTTTTTAAACAAAGATATTGACAGAATCGGTTATTAAAGATACCGACAGAATTGTGTATTAAATAAAGACATTGACAGAATTGGATTTAATTAAAGTTATTGACAGAATTGGTTTTTAAATAAAGATGTTGACAGAACTGTTTATTAATTAAGATATTGACAGAATTGGTTATTAAATAAAGATATTGACAGAATTGGTTTTTAAACAAAGATATTGACAGAATTGGTTTTGAAATAAAGATATTGACAGAATTGGTTATTAAATAAACTTATTGACAGAATTGGTTGTTAACGAAAGATATTGACACAACTGATATTTAAATAAAAATGTTGACAGAATTGGTTTTTAAAGATATTGACAGAATTGTTCATTAAATAAAGGTATTGACAGAAGTGATTTTTAAGTAAAGATATTGACAGAAATGATGTTTAAATAAAGATATTGACAGAATTGTTTAATAAAAAAACTTATTGACAGAATTGGTTGTTAAAGAAAGATATTGACAGAACTGGTTTTTAAATAAAAATGTTGAGAGAATTGGTTTTTAAATAATGATATATACAGAATTGTTTTTTAAATAAACATATTGACAGAACTGTTTATTAAATAAAGATATTGACAGAATTGGTTATTAAATGAACATATTGACAGAATTGGTTATTACAGAATTGATTATTAAACAATGACATTGACAGAATTGGATATTAAATAAAGATATTGACAGAACTGTTTATTAAATAAAGATATTGACAGAATTGTTTATTACAAAATTGATTATTAAATATGATATTGACACAGTTGGTTTGTTAATAAAAATATTGACAGAATTGGTGTTTAAATAAAGATGTTGACAGAATTGGTTTTTAAATAAAGATATTTACAGAATTGGTTATTACATAATTCATTATTAAATAAAGATATTGACAGAATTTTTTATTAAAGAAAGACATTGACAGAATTGGTTTTTAAATAAAGATATTGACAGAATTGGTTTTTAAACAAAGATATCGAGAGAATCGGTTATTATAGATATTGACAGAATTGTGTATTAAATAAAGACATTGACAGAATTGGATTTAAATAAAGATATTGACAGAATAGATTTTTAAATAAAGATATTGACGGAACTGTTTATTAAATAAAGATATTGACAGAGTTGGTTATCAAATATAGATATTGACAGAATTGGTTATTACAGAATTGATTATTAATTAAAGATATTGACAGAATTGGTTATTAAATAAAGATATTAACAGAACTGTTCATTAAATAACGATACTGACAGAATTGGTTATTACAAAATTGATTATTAAATAACGATATTGACAGAATTGGTTGTTAAATAAAGATATTGACAGAATTTGTGTTTAAATAAAGTTGTTGACAGAATTGGTTATTATAAAATTGATTATTAAATAACGATATTGACAGATGTGCTAATAAAATAAAGATATTGACAGAATTGGTGATTAAATAAAGATATTGAGAAACAGATTTGGTTATTAAATAAAGATATTGACAGAACTGGTTTTTAAATGAAAATGTTTACAGAATTTGTTTTAAAATAAAGATAATGACAGAACTGTTTATTAAATATATATATTGACAGAATTGGTTTTTACAAAATTGATTATTAAATAACGATATTGACAGAACTGTTTATTAAATAAAGATATTGACAGAATTGGTTATTAAATAAAGATGCTGACAGAATTGTTTATTTAAATTGATTATTAAATAAAGATATTGACGGATTTGGTTATTAAATAAAGATATTGACAGAACTGTTCATTAAATAAAGAAATTGACAAAATTGTTTATTAGAAAACTGATTATTAAATAACGATATTGACAGAATTGCTTATTAAATAAAGATATTTTCAAAATTGTTTATTATAGAATTGATTAATAAATAAAGATATTGACAGATTTGGTTATTAAATAAAGATATTGACAGAACTGTTTATTAAATAAAGAAATTGACAGAATTGTTTATTAGAAAACGGATTATTAAATAACGATATTGACAGAATTGTATTTAAATAAAGATATTTACAGAATTTGTGTTTAAATAATGATGTTGACACTATTGGTTTTTAAATAAAGATATTGACAGAATTGGTTATTAAATAAAGATATTGAGAGGCACAATTGGTTATTCAATAAAGATATTGACAGAACTTATTTTTAAATAAAAATGTTGACAGAATTGCTTTTTAAATAAAGATATTGACAGAATTGTTTATTAAATAAAGATATTGACAGAATAGGTTTTTAAAAAATATATTGACAGAATTTGTTATTACAAAATTGATTATTATATAAGATATTGACAAAATTGGTTATTAAATAAAGATGTTGACAGAACTGGTTATTTAATAAAGATATTGACAGAATTATTTCTTAAATAGATATTGACAGAATTGGTTATGAAATAAAGTTATTGACAGAATTGGTTATTAAATAAACTTAATGACCGAATTGGTTTTGAAATAAAGATATTGACAGAACTGTTTATTAAATAAAGATATTGACAAAATTGGTTATTAAATAAAGATATTGACAGAATTGTTTTTTAAAAAAAGATATTACAGAATTGGTTATTAAATAAAGATATTGAGAGACAGAATTGGTTATTAAATAAAGATATTGACACAACTGGTTTTAAGTAAAAATGTTGACAGTATTGGTTATAACAGAACTTATTATTAAATAAAGATATTGACAGAATTGGTTATTGAATAAAGATATTGTCAGAATTGGTTTTTAAACAAAGATATTGACAGAATTCTTTATTGCAAAATTGATTATTAAATAAAGATATTGACATAAATGGTTATTAAATAAAGTTATTGACAGAATTGATTATTAAATAAAGATTTTGACTGTATTATTTTTTAAAAAAAATATTGACAGAATTGGCTTTTAAATTAAGATATTGACAGCAATGATTTTTGCAAAATTGATTATTAAATAACGATACTGACAGAACTGGTTATTAAATAAAGATATTGACAGAATTGGTTTTTAAATAATGATGTTGACTGAATTGTTTATTAAATACTATTATTGACAGAATTGGTTGTTAAATAAAGATATTGACCGAATTGGTTATTACAGAACTTAACTTATTATTAAATAAAGATATTGACAGAATTGGTTATTGAATAAAGATATTTTCAGAATTAGTTTTTAAATAAAGTTATTGACTGAATTGTTTATTACATAATTGATTATTAAATAAAGATATTGACAGAATCGGTTATTAAATAAAGATATTGACAGAACTGGTTTTTAAATAAAAATGTTGACAGAATTGGTTTTAAATAAAGATATTGACAGAATTGTTTATTAAATAAAGATATTGACAGAACTGGTTTTTAAATA
>NW_021615549.1:0-2795 GCF_004785775.1 Grammomys surdaster
ACTTTTGAAACACATACACACAAAAAAAAGCCATGTTAAGGGAAAAATTCAGAGGACTGAGTGCTCTCATAAAGAATGTGGGGTCATATTATCCTGGGAGGTTAACAGCACACATGAAGTCTCTAGGACAATAAGAAGCAAACATATCTAAGAGGAGTAGATAACAGGAAATAATCAAACTCAGGGCTGAAAGCAACCAACTAGAAACAAAGCACAAGATACAAAGTATCAACAAAAGCAAGAGCTGGTTCTTTGGGAAAATCAACAAGATACACAAACCCTGAAGCAAACTAAATGAGGGCACAAGATAGTACCCAAATTACCAAAATCCGAAATGAAAAGGGAAACATAACAACAGAAACAGGAAATTAAAAATTCATCATGTCTTACTAGAAAAGCTTATACTCAACAAGTCTGGAAAATCTAGATGAAATGGATGATTTTATAGACAGATACCACATAGCCAAGTTAAATCAAGGAACTGTAAACTATCTAAACAGGCCCAGAACCCCTATAGAAATAGAAGAAATCATTAAAAACCTCCCAAGAAAAAAATTCCACCACAAATGAAGACAGTGATTCTTGAACCTGGAATAAGTCTGCACAAATCATCTTTGAGGCTTTAAAGGCAGGTGATTACGGCTCCAACACTAGCACTTCCAGATACTTCCAAACATTTTCATCTACAGGCCCATGAAACAAAACTTCCTGGAAAGGGTGTGGAACCACATATGTTAGGCAAATGGAATCACAGGATACTAGACCTGTCCAAGCTATTGGACCCTGTATGGTCAGGCTGGTCCACTTGTCTAAGAGCTATTCTAGTGAAAGCAGCAGAGAAGTGAACTCTGGGTTAGCATCTTATACTTACAGTCACCCGATGCACTTGAGGCTCTTCTCAAAGGAACACCTGAACCCGGGCTGTTTAAGGCATATGTGAAGCAGTAGCAGGTCCTACTTCTGAACCATCCTGGACTCTGCTTTGAAAATCCCACTGGCATCAATCTTGCTACCATCTTGCCAGATGATGACCCACAGATGCTCATCAGTAACTGTATGAGGAAACAAACATGATGAAAGAGATCAGTCTAGACCTAATAGAAACCCCCACATTTCATGTAAGAGTCTGATACACTGCTCAAGGTGGGAGGGAAATCTTCGTTAAACATGGAACCAGGTACTCAGGGGCTTAGGCAGTTATTGCAACTGAAACGATTTAGACCCAAGACTTATAGCCCAATCTATGGAAAAAAGAAAACCTGTTCTCAAATATCAGGGATGCCACGATGCTTTAGTTACTGCATATGTGGATGTTATGATCTATAAAGAAAGAGGGATTATCACTGCTGACAGGAAGGACATTAAAAACAAAGAGGGATTCTTGGCTCTCCACCAAATTATTTGCCTTCCTCCATGAGTTTCTTGGTTACAATGTGGAGGACATAAACTTAATGACTCCTTCAAGGCCAGAGATAACATGGAAGAGTGCTGTGTGGAAACAACAGGACTGTGTGTGGAGGCCAGCATGAAGATACATGACCTATGTACCAAGTAGGAGCAGGTAGGATGCATGAAGCATCAGGGGCAGGTTGCCCTCATGTCTAACCATCAACACAGTCAAGCCCCTGGAACCATCCTCCAGCTTATCCAGGCACTCTCCTATGTCTCTTGTCTCCTATGTCTCTTGTTCATTTCTGGGATCATTTACAAGACTTTCTGTGGAGTTAGCTTCTTTCAAGAAACTCCTGCTCAACTACAAGCTGTAGTTCATTAAGATAGATAGGATGAACACACATTACACACCTACGTGCCATTATTCTAGAAGAGTTCTATTTGGAAGACTTCTTGACAGGAGCACAGAGCTTTGAGGGATGTAGTCAGGGATTCTACCTCATTTGCTTTGTAGGGGTCACGTGAGGTCACAGGTAGGAAGCAATTATTAGAGCCCAGTGGAATTGCAATAAGAGTGGATCCCATTGTCTATTTTTTGTGTGTCTGGGATGGGTGTGGTATATTTTCTCTCCCATTGCAAAATTGTCTCTTAACCCAGCCTAGATCTTGGTTCACACTGACAGAGCCTGAGTAGCAGCTTCTCAGTCCTGGTTTTATGTCAGGGTTCCTAGGATTTTTTCATGGAGCTTATATTCAGGAGCTGACTGTATGAACAGGGATATGTAAAGGAAGGCTTCTCTCTGGCTGAGGAATAATATGACAGGTGTGAGTTTCCAAAAAAAAATGTCTCCAACTCTCTCAACCTAGTCTGCAGAAGAGGTTGCTCACTAAGCATTATTGTCCCCGAGCAATAGGTGTCAGAGTCCTGGGTGTCACTTGAAACATTAGCATTTCTACATCAAAGGTTCCTCCAGAACTGAGGTCTCCTTATCTTTTTCCTGCTCACTTAGGATTTCTGGTGTGTCTATGGGGGGAGGGGATATGTATGTCTGTCCCAATTTGTATATTGGTGGGTGTGCTATGAGGCCAGTTAATTACATGTGGTTTTGCAGGCTGTCTGCAACATAGTCCCTTGAGCCCAGGATTCTCACTGAATCTGAAAATTCCTGTTTTGGGTAAGCTGTCTAACCAGCATCTTGGAATCTTCTGCACCTCTCAGGCAGAGCTCCTGGTATTGTTTGGTCTCAGGTAACTGCTACAAGGGTAAATTACTCAAAGAGAGGAAGAACATGGTGGCTCTGTTCACATTTTTACATAGTTTATTGTTTTGGGTTTTGTTGTTGTTGGTGTTGTTGTTGTTGTTGTAGTTGTTGTTGTTGTTGTTGTTGTAAAAACCAGTTTAT
>NW_021615550.1:0-8503 GCF_004785775.1 Grammomys surdaster
ATGCCTGTTGAGGTAAGCAGCTATCAGTGATTCGAACCAGCACAAGAAAGGTGACAGTTTCTTTTATACACACAAGTGGATTATAGTTTGCAAACCTGAAAAGTGTTGGACATCAATAAAGTCAATGCAGGAATTGAAATTTTTGCAGTTGGATTTTTGGATTCATTTGAAGGAGTATCATCACTGTGAAGTTTTGAAATGTTTATATATACATCCTATGATGTTGTACATATATGATCTGATGTTAAGGTTTTATTTGATGCTGGAATGAATTTTAGAGAGTTATGAAGAGAAAAGGACATTTAGAATTCTGAACTTTGTTGGGTCTGGAATAGACTATGGGTATTTTGGCATTTGAAATTTCTAAGGTCTTTTGGCTTGATATAGGCCCATAATCTAATTTTTTTTTTGTAGAGAGAAATTGGTGCCAGGTAATGGTTTTGATGGTTTCACTATGCTTGGCCTACATGAATTTAGCACTAATCAGATTTGTGGCCTTACTGAGGATGCGGTCGCTTTGTCATAGGAAGAATTTCACAGTGGAGGATTCATGAAAAACTCAGGACAGGCCAGCTTGGTTAAAATCATTCTCCTGGCAGCCTGTGGAAGTGAAAAACCTGTCTTCCTTGGAAAATTTAGCACTATGTCATCCTGAATGGTGTCCCAATTTCTGCCATCATGTTAATAGAAGGAATCTTTAAGTTGCAAGTCAGTCCAAATTGACTGTCATCTTCAATAAGATTTGTCTTACTGATGGGGTCTCTTCACTGTGATGAATCATTAACTAACATGGAAATGGGTACCAGAGACTGGGTTATCATTGTGATAGGTCTGTCCATGTATTTGTTTATAGGAAATTCGATTCTGGCAGTTTGGATGCTTTAAATGGAGCTTAATATGCTGAAGTATTAGCAGCAGGGAAAAGAAGTAGTGTTAAGAGTGATTTTAGATAAGGGGGCTTGGCACTGTAGATTTCAGTCTAGAGGAGTATTAATATGAGGCTTAGAATATATCTTTTCCTATTTTGATGAAGATTAGGCCTTCCTTGTCCACTTGTCTTCAGAGTTTTCTGGAGCGTAATTTAAAGAGATGTAAATTAATACGATTAATAAAGGGAGCCTCAAAGACACCTAGATTAGACTTTGTTCTGTTGATCACTCTTAAGGAAAACATTTAAAAAGTAGAGTAAAATGGGAAACTGAAAGCCTGAAATGCAGGGGTTCAAATATAGTGTTCACAACAGGGTATCAGGAAGTAGAATGGTGTTAAATCATGTATCCAAAGATACTAAATGGAAGTAACTGAGAATTGTCCAGGGGGAAACATCCTCCTCAGCTAGGGATTCTCTTTGTAGATTTTCAGTTGAGAAAGGGGTGGTTTATATTATATAAGCCTTTTAAAGCTGCAGTTATTTTTTTTTTTCATTTGGACAAAAGAAGAAATGATTCTGATTCAAATGGCCAAGAGATGGACGGGGATGGCCACTGTCAGTTATCAACATGACTACATATGTTATGAACTAAAATACATAAATGGGAGAAAAATCAGAGATCCGGATCATGGGCTAGAAAACAGAGGGTTTTGGACCAAATCATGCCATGGTATTACAGTAAATTTGGATAGAGATCTTGAGAATACTGGCTCTGAAAAGCTTTGTATTTATTCATGATTGTATACATCTTTAATGCCGAGAGAGTGAGGAAAGGTAATTTCTGAGTTCACGACCAACCTAGAAAAAGAAAGCAAATAATAGTTTTCTTTATTTGGTAAAGGTAAAGAAAAGATTAGTTCCAAGCACAGTGGTTCACAAATAAAGTGTGTGAGACAAGCAGATCTCTGGTTTCAAGGTTAGTCTACAGATCATGTTTCATGATAGCAATTCTTAGGCAGTGAGCAAACCGCTGAGGCTAGGTTGCTGGGATAAATGCCACTGAACAACTGGCTAAGTTGGAGCACCAGCAACTGATAGAACTTGGAAGTTTTGGGCATGTAGCTTTGGCTTTAGAATCCAAAGTAGTAGAGTTTACCTGGACAGCTGAATCAAGTTAGTTTGAGCTAAGAATTTCCCAGTGACTTAGAAACTGTCACCGCTGATGTATAATATATTGGAAGTATTTTATGAGAGCACCAAGAAGCTGTGTTCCAGAGATAGCCCTCCTGCAGGCATCCAGATATTTTGTAAGAATCTTCCAGGTGGTACTGAAGGAATGAAGGGATCCTGAAGAGCAGTTGAGGCCTGGTCCTGTGAGTGGCTAGGTAAGGCCATTGGGGAAATTGCTGCTTCAGTGTCTGTTAAAGTCCAAGGACTGAAAGGGGTTATACAGTGAAGCTGAGGATTGGTACCTTGAAGACTGCCTAGGAGAGGCTCATGTTGGAAGTGCTGCCTGGTGGAAGCAGAAGAACTGGGTGTATTTGAGAATCCAGTAAAATGGGTGACCACAAGGAAGAGCAGCAACAGTGGAGTACTATTGGCAGGAGCTTATGGTCACACAGAAACTAGATCTCTATGGTGAAACCCAAGCTCTTTTTGTAAGAGCCCAGATGATCCTCAGTGAACCCTGTGGGATGAATGTTGAGGAAAGCAGCTATCAGGGATTGGAACCAGCACAAGACAAAGGTGACAGTTTCTTTTATTCAGCACAAGTGGATTATATTTTGCAAACCTGAAAAGAGTTGGACATCAGTAACTGAGAATTGTCCAGGGGGAAACATCCTCTTCAGCTTGGGATTCTCTTTGTAGATTTCCAGTTGAGAAAGGGGTGGTTTATATTATATAAGCCTTTTAAAGCTGCAGTTATTTTTTTTTCATTTGGACAAAAGAAGAAATGATTCTGATTCAAATGGCCAAGAGATGGACGGGGATGGCCACTGTCAGTTATCAACATGACTACATGTGTTATGAACTAAAATACATAAATGGGAGAAAAATCAGAGATCGGAATCATGGGCTAGAAAACAGAGGGTTTTGGTCCAAATCATGCCATGGTATTACAGTAACTTTGGATAGAGATCTTGAGAATACTGGCTCTGAAAAGCTTTGCCATTCTTCATGATTGTATACATCTTTAATTCCGAGAGAGTGAGGAAAGGTAATTTCTGAGTTCATGGCCAACCTAGAAAAAGAAAACAAACAATAGTTTTCTTTATTTGGTAAAGGTAAAGTAAAGATTAGTTCCAAGCACAGTGGTTCACAAATAAAGTGTGTGAGACAAGCAGATCTCTGGGTTGAAGGTTAGTCTACAGATCATGTTCCATGAGAGCAATACTTAGGCAGTGAGCAAACCATTGAGACTAGGTTGCTGGGATAAAAGCCATTGAAATAGGGGCCGTGTTCCAGAACCAACAACTGATAGAACTTGGAAGTTTTGGGCATGTTGCTATGGCTTTAAAATCCAGAATAGTAGAGTTTACCTGGACAGCTCAATCAACTTATTTAGAGCTAAAAAATTGCCAGTGACTTACAAACAGTCATTGTTGAGGTATAGTATATTGGAAGTATTTTATGAGAGCACCAAGAAGCTGTGCTCCAGAGATAGCCCTCCTGAAGGCAGCCACATAATTTGTAAGAATCTTCTAGGTTCTAAGAAGAATGAAGGTATCCTGAAGAGAAGTTGAGTCCTGGTACTGTGAGTGGCTAAGTAAGGCCATTGGGGAAATTGCTGCTTCAGTGTCTATTGAAGTCCAAGGACTGATAGGGGTTATACAATGAAGTTGAGAATTGGTACCTTGAAGACTGTCTATGAGAGGCTCATGGTGAAAGTGCTGTCAGGGTGGAAGTAGAAGAACTGGGTGTATTTGAGAGTCCAGCAAAATGGGATGACCATAAGGAAGAGCAGCAACAGTGGAGTACTATTGGCAGGAGCTTATGGTCACACAGAAACTAGATCTGTAATGTGAAACCCAAGCTCTTTTTGTAAGAGGCCAGATGATCCTCAGTGAACCCTGTAGGATGAATGTTGAGGAAAGCAGCTATCAGTGATTGGAACCAGCACAAGACAAAGGTGACAGTTTATTTTATACAGCACAAGTGGATTATAGTTTGCAAACCTGAAAAGAGTTGGACATCAATAAAGTCAATGCAGGAATTGAAATTTTTCCAGTTGGATTTTTGGCTTAATTTGAAGAAGTGTTATCACTGTGAAGTTTTGAAATGTTTATATAGACCCTATGATGTTGTACATATGTGATCTGATGTTAAGCTTTTATCTGATGCTGGAATGAATTTTAGAGAGTTTAGGAGGATCAAAGGACATTTAGGATTGTGAGCTTTGTTGAGTCTTGACTAGATTATGGGTATTTTGGCATTGGATAGTTCTAAGGTCCTTTGGCTTTGTATAGCCCCCATAATCTCATTTTATTTTTTTGCAGAGACATATTACTACCTGGGAATGGTTTTGATTGATTCAATATGATTAGCCTACATGAATTTAGCACTAATCAGATATGTGGCCTTACTGAGAATGGGGTCGCTTTGTCATAGGTAATGTGTCACAATGGAGGATTCATGAAAATCTCAGGTCAGGCCAGCTTGGTTAAAAACATCCTGGCAGCCTGTGGAAGAGAATAACCTGCCTTCCTTGGCACCTTTAGCACTATGTCATCCCGAATAGTGTCCGAATTTCACCCATCATGTTATTAGGAGGAATCTTTAAGTTGTAAAGCAGCCCAAATTGACTGTCATCCTCAATAAGAGTTGTCTTACTCATGGGGTCTCTTCACTGTGATGAATCTTTAACTAACATAGAAGTGGGTACCAGAGACTGTATTATCATTGTGATAGGTCTGTCCATGTTTTTGTTTGTAGGAAATTCGGTTCTGGCAGTTTGGATGCTTTAAAGTAGCTTAATATGCTGAAGTATTAGCAGGAGGGCAGAGAGTGGTGCTAAGAGTAACGTTAAATAGGGGTGCTTGGCACAGTAGATTTCAGAGGAGAGGAGTACTAATATGAGCTTTAGAAAATATCTTTTCATATTTTGGTGAAGAATAGGGCTTCCTTGTGCAGTTGTCTTAAGAGTTTTCTGGAGGGTAATTGAAAGATATGTAAATTAATACCATTAATAAAGGGAGCCTCAAAGAGACCTAGATTAGACTTTGTTCTGTTGTTCACTCTTATGGGAAACATTTCAAGAAGTAGAGTAAAATGGGAAACTTGAAGCCCAAAATGGAGGGGTTCAAATATAGTGTTCACAACAAGGTATGAGGAAGTAGAACAGTGTTAAATCATGTATCCAAGGATACCAAATCGAAGGAACTAAGAATTGACCAGTGGGAAAAATCCTCCACAGCTAGGGATTCTCTTTGTAGAGTTTCAGTTGAGAAAGGGGTGGTTTATATTATATAGGCCTTATAATGCTGCAATTATTTTTTTTTCATTTGCACAAAAGAAGATATGATTTTGATTCAAATAGCCAAGTGATGGACTGGGATGGCTGCTGTCAGTTGTCAACATGATTACATATGTTGGGAACTAAAATCCATAAATGGTAGAAAAATCAGAGATCTAGATCATGGGCTAGAAAACATAGGGTTTTGTTCAAAATCATTCCGTGGTATTACAGTAACATTGGATAGAGATCTTGAGAATAATGGCTCTCAAAATCTTTGTGTTTATTCACGATAGTATACATCTTTAATCCCAAGAAAGAGAGTCAAGGTAATTTTTGAGTTTAAGGCCAACCTAGAACAAAGAAAGCATAGAATTTTTTTCTTTATTTGGTAAAGGTAAAGAAAAGATTAGTTCCAAACACAGTGGTGCACAAATCAAGTGTGTGAGACAAGCAGATCTCTGGGTTCAAGATTAGTCTACAGATCATGTTCCTGGCAGCAATATTTAGGCAGTGAGCAAACCATTGAGGCTACGTTTCAGGGATAAATGACATTGAACTAGGGGCTGTGTTCCAGCAAATGATAAAACTTGGAAGTTTTGGGCATGTTGCTATGGAAATAGAATCCAGAATAGTAGAGTTTACTTGGACAGCTGAATCAAGTGAGTTTGAGCTAAGAAATTGCCAGTGACTAAGAAACTGTCATCGTTTAGGTATAATATATTGGAAGTATTTTATGAGAGCACCAAGAAGCTGTGCTCCAGAGATAGCCCTCCTGCAGGCAGCCAGATAATTTTTAAGAATCTTCCATGTGGTACTGAAGGAATGGAGGGATCATGAAGTGCAGTTGAGGCCTGATACTGTGTGTGGCGAGGTAAGGCCATTGTAGAAATTGCTGCTTCATTGTCTGTTGAAGTCCAAGGACTGAAAGGGGTTATACAATGAAGTTTAGGATTGGTACCTTGAAGACTGCCTAGGAGAGGCTCATGGTGAAAGTGCTTCCTGGTGGAATTAGAAGAACTGTGTGTATTTGAGAGTCCAGTAAAATGGTATGAACACAAGGAAGAGCAGCAACAGTGGAGTACTATTGGCAGGAGCTTATGGTCACACAGAAACTAGAGCTGTAATGTGAATACCAAGCTCTTTTTGTAAGAGCACAGGTGATCCTCAGTGAATCCTGTGGGATGCCTGTTGAGGAAAGCAGCTATCAGGGATTGGAACCAAAACAAGACAAAGGTGACAGTATCTTTTATTCAGCACAAGTGGATTATAGTTTGCAAACCTGAAAAGAGTTGGACATCAAAAAAGTCAATGCAGGAATGTAAATTTTTGCAATTGGATTTTTGGCTTCATTTGAAGGAGTATCATCATCGTGAAGTTTTGAAATGTTTATATATACACCATATTATGTTGTACATATGTGATCTGATGTTAAGCTTTTATTTGATGCTGGAATTTGTTTTAGAGATTTCAGGAAGTGAAAAGGACATTTAGGATTCTGAGCTTTGTTGAGTCTGAACTAGACTATGGGTATTTTGGCATTGGACAGTTTCTAAAGTCCTTTGGCTTGTTATAGCCCCCATAATCTCATTTTTTTTTCAGAGACAGGTTATTGCCAGAGAATCATTTTGATTGTTTCACTATGCATAGCCTACATGAATTTAGCACTAATCAGATATGTGGCCTAACTGAGAATGTGGTCACTTTGTCATAGGAAGTGTTTCACTGTGGAGGATTCATCAAATCTCAGGTCAGGCCAGCTTGGTTAAAATTATCTTCCTGGCAGCCTGTGGAAGAGAATAACCAATAACCTGCTTCTCTTGGCTCCTTTAGCAGTGTGTCATCATGAATGGTTTCTGAATTTCTGCAATTGTGTTAATAGAATGAATCTTTAAGTTGTAAGTCAGCCCAAATTGACTGTCATTCTCAGTAACAGTTGTCTTACTCATGGGGTCTCTTCACTATGATGAATCCTTAACTAACATAAAGGTGTGTTCCAGAGACTGGTTTATCATTGTGATAGGTCTGTCCATGTTTTTGTTTGTAGGAAATTCGATTCTGGCAGTTTGGATGCTTTAAATGGAGCTTAATATTCTGAAGTATTACCAGCAGGGCAAAGAGTGGTGCTAAGAGTGACTTTAAATAGGGGGGCTTGGCACAGTAGATTTCAGATGAGAGGAGTACTAGTATGAGGTTTAGAAAATATCTTTTCATATTTTGGTGAAGAATAGGGCTTCCTTGTGCAGTTGTCTTAAGAGTTTTCTGGAGGGTAATTGAAAGATATGTAAATTAATACCATTAATAAAGGGAGCCTCAAAGAGACCTAGATTAGACTTTGTTCTGTTGTTCACTCTTATGGGAAATATTTCAAGAAGTAGAGTAAAATGGGAAACTTGAAGCCCAATATGGAGGGATTCAAATATAGTGTTCACAACAGGGTATGAGGAAGTAGAACAGTGTTAAATCATGTATCCAAGGATACCAAATCGAAGGAACTAAGAATTGACCAGTGGGAAAAATCCTCCCCAGCTAGGGATTCTCTTTGTAGAGTTTCAGTTGAGAAAGGGGTGGTTTATATTATATAGGCCTTATAATGCTGCAATTATTTTTTTTCATTTGCACAAAAGAAGATATGATTCTGATTCAAATTGCCAAGAGATAGACGGGGATGGCTGCTGACAGTTGTCAACATGACTACATATATTGTGAACTAAAATCCATAAATGGGAGAAAAATCAGAGATCTAGATCATGGGCTAGAAAACAGAGGGTTTTGGTCCAAATCATGCCATGGTATTACAGTAACTTTGGATAGAGATCTTGAGAATACTGGCTATGAAAAGCTTTGTGTTTATGCATGATAGTATACAACTTTAATCCCAAGAGAGAGAGGCAAGATAATTTCTGAGTTCAAGGGCAACCAAGAACAAAGAAAGAAAAGAATAATTTTCTTTATTTGGTAAAGGTAAAGAAAAGCTTAGTTCCAAGCAAGGTGATGCACAAATCAAGTCTGTGAGTCAAGCAGATCTCTGGGTTCAAGGTTAGTCTACAGATCATGTTCCATGACAGCAATACTTAGGCAGTGAGCAAACCATTGAGACTAGGTTGCTGGGATAAATGCCATTGAACTAGGAGCCGTGTTCCAGCACCAACAACTGATAGAACTTGGAAGTTTTGGGC